>NC_059351.1:11115000-11355000 GCF_019703515.2 Myxocyprinus asiaticus | reverse complement strand
TATATATATATATATATATATATATATATATATATACACACTTTTTTTCTGAACCTATATAGCCCTTTGCATAGTTTCCTAAACACCATATTGCCATAAACCTATACAAAGTGCTGAAAAGACTTGCATTAAAATTGGGGCTTCAAATTGTGTGGCCTCTATCAATCAGTGCAGAATAATTTTATGTTGTAGTTAATTTTACATAATTCTATCTCAAATGCACACATAGCAGATTATTTATGCAGTTTAGGGGAGACTGGGGCAAGTTGTCACACTTTTTACTCCAGCAAATATTTCTCAGGGTAGGTTTGTCTTTGAAAGTCATTTTCTGCATAGCCACATTACATAAAGTCTTGGCAACAACACAACAACAATAACAAAACAGAAGCTTCTAAACATTATTGCTCAGGAAAAATTATACATCTAATTTGAACTTTTATTAATTACCTTTTGTCACAACATGCCCCTATAGTTGAATATAGAATATAGAAGACTACATTTTATTGAAATTTCTAAAGTGAAAACAAGCCATGTTTCATGCAATGTATTTAAAATATATTATTTGCTATTTAATGGGTTTCCAGCTGAATTAAAATTAAAAAAAAAAAAAAAAAAAAAAACAGTTATGAAACACAAACCCATTCATGAAACAGCAAACATGAAAAACATATCAAAAATATCTAACAATTGTTTTTTGCTAACAAAATCTGTGAAAAATAAACTGTTTAAAATAATAACATACAGAACATATGTCACAACTTGCCCCAGCCTGACAATTATGAAAAATATCTGCCGTGAGAACACATTTTCAACCTTTTGGTTAAAATCTACCTTTATTTTGTAGTTGACCCCTGCCTTAATTTATCCCATGTGGTTCAATTATGTTCACTTGTTTACCCATTAACTATAACAAAAATATGATATTGGAACATATAACAACTGCTTTTATATCTAGCTACTGAGGTACAGTATACTGTATATAAGAAGTAGAGGATGTTGAATTGTTTTGAAAGACACTATGAGCCTGTGAGCTTGTGTGTTTTATATACACTACCGGTCAAAAGTTTTGAAACACTTGACTGAAATGTTTCTCATGATCTTGAAAATCTTTTGATCTGAAGGTGTATGCTTAAATTTTTGCAATTAGTTTTGTAGACAAAAATATAATTGTGCCACCATATTAATTTATTTCATTATAAAACTAAAATATAATAAAAAAATAAAAATAAAAAAAACAGCTTTTTGAAATTGATGACTTGGACCAAATAATAAAGAAAAGCAGCCAATAAGTGCCCAACATAGATGGGAACTCCTTCAATACTGTTTAAAAAGCATCCCAGGGTGATACCTCAAGAAGTTGGTTGAGATAATGTCAAGAGTACATGTCTGCAGATTCTAGGCAAAGGGTGACTACTTTGAAGATGCTAAAATATAACAGTTTTGATTTAATTTGGATTTTGTTTAGTCACAACATACAGTAATTCCCATTGTTCCATATATGTTATTCCATAGTTTTGATGACTTTACTATTATTCTAAAATGTGAAGAAAAAAATTATAATAAAGAATGTGTTTCAAAACTTTTGACCGGTAGTGTATATGTGTGTATATACAGTATATAGATTTATACACACGTATCTATCTATCTAACTATCTATCTATCTATCTATCTATCTATCTATCTATCTGTCTGTCTCTCTATCTCTCTTTCTCTCTCTCTCTCTATCTATCATATATATATATATATATATATATATATATATATATATATATATATATAACACACACACACACACACACACACACACACACACACACACACACACATCATAAAAGACATAAGCTCACAGGCTCATTGTGTCTTTCAAAGCATTTCAGAACATCTACTTCATGGCCCAAAATGATAAGCAGAGTATGAAAGATTTTGATTGCCGATGTTTATTCAGTCCTGCCACAGTGACTGTGATTAGAGAGCTGTTTCGAACATTAAACTTCTCTGGCCTTGTCTCCAGTAATCCTGATTGGCCATTAGCAAAAAAAAAAACAAAAAAAAACACCCAGTTTTATGCCATCTGTAAAATCAACATGTAAAAACAAGGCTTTGAAAAGAAATCTGCCGCATGACTAATCAGCAACAGAACAACATCAAGCTCTCCATTAACTAAGGTGATAAATATGGTAGAAATTATTTTTCACTTGCACAAAACGGACACAATGAGTTCTCCTAATAATACAATGAGGGCTTTTAGCTACAGACAAGCTATCCATTTAGACCAGCCTGTGTGGGTTTATATACACATCACTGGATTAATAAAGTAATTTAACTTTATAGGATCAAACCAAACAACATTATTTAACGATAAAAAGATCTGTAATGTTTCGGTTAATGTGCATTTTATTATTATTTATATAATTGTACAATCATTTCCAATGTACATGGATTCATCTGTATTCTTTATTATTACTTCTATTTCCCACATTATAGAAAAAGTCACAAAACGATCTTAAATTTTCGAAAAGATGCTTTTTGAAAGATGCTCTGTTCATTCTCTCAACCAACTATGAGGTATCTGCCCTTTTTAATGAAAAGTTGAGCATTGTAAAGACATATGTACACACAATTCATATTTGTATAGTAAAATACATTTCAAACATTTAGCATAAACAGAAATTCAAATGTGTCCAAACTTTTGACTGATGTAGTGTATATATACAGTATACCTTTTTGTTGCCAGTAAATTACTGTTGATTTTAAGACATACATTTCACAGTGTAATGACAATGATACGGTCAGTGTGGTTCTCAGAGACTCCCAGAGAGTGTGAAACTGGCCTTTGGAGAACTGTGACAGATTTAGATTCCCAATAATTTCTCTCAGGACAGACCTGTGTTGTTTGAGGTTATGACTATTATGCCCTGAGGGATGTCTGCACATGATCAGTTTGATTCCGAGAACATAATCGTGACTCCGATGAAAATCCACTGAGTTCAGTTTCAACATTCTCCAAATACCAAGAATAAGATATCTGCTTTCTTTCAAGTCACACGACAGCTGGGGTGGGGAGTGGGTTGGTTGGAGAAGGGGTCGGTACCACAAAATGTCAGACAGACACAGTGCAGAGATAAAAACAAGGTCAAGAGATAGCAGTAAAAGACTGAATGACCACAGACAGAGGCATGTTATCAGGCAATCTACCCCCTCCTCTGGGCAGCAGCTCTATTCCACACAGACTCTGTCAGAGAGCTAGAGAATATCATACCAAAAAGTAAATGATTGTACAAGGTCCTTCTTATCTGGTTTCACTCTGGAGTTCGTCACGGGATGCACCACTGAGCAGAAAGACTATCTTCAGTTTAAAACGAAGTGCACAGCATGTGATAGAGGGAGGGGGTTGAGTGGGGTGGGGTTGGAATATATGGGAATGAGTGTAAAAAGCAAACACACAAAGAACAAATTCTTCTTAAACTCGACAAAAAAACAAACATTCCCAACATATTTTTCTTGCATAATACACCGATCAGCCACAACATTAAAACCACCTGCCTAATATCATGTAGGTCCCCCTTGTGCTGCCAAATCAGCTCTGACACAAGACCTCTGAAGGTGTTCTGTGGTATCTGGCACCAAGACATTAGCTGCAGATCCTTTAAGTCCTATAAGTTGCGAGGTGGTGCCTCCATGGATCGGGCTTGTTGGTTCAGCATAGATACTCAATCGGATTGAGATCTGGGGAATTTGGAGGACAAGTCAACATCTTGAACTCTTTGTCATGTTCCTCCAACCATTCCTGAAAATGTTTTGCAGTGTGGCAGGGTGCATTATCCTGCTGAAAGAGGCCGCAGCAATCAAGGCATATCGTTGCCATGAAGGGGTGTATGTGGTCTGCAACAAACTTTAGGTAGGTGGTACGTGTCAAAGTAACATCCACATTAATTCCAGGACCCAGGGTTTCCCAGCAGAACATTGTCCAGAGCATCACACTGCCTCCACCGGCCTGCCCTCTTCCCATAGTGCATCCTGCTGCCATCACTTTCCCAGATAAATTACGCACATGCACCTGGTTGTCCACATGATCTAAAAGAAAATGTGATTCATCAGACCAGGCCACCTTCCTCCATTGCTCCATGGTCCAGTTCTTACGCTCACGTGCCTATGGTAGGCGCTTTCGGCGGTGGACAGGTGTCAGCATGGGCACTCTGACCGGTCTGCAGCTATGCAGCCCCATACGCAGCAAGCTGCGATGCACTGTGTTGACATCTTTCTATCATGGCCAGCATTAATTTTTCAGCTATTTTAGCTACAGTAGCTCTTCTGTCAGATCGGACCAGACGGGCTAGCCTTTGCTCCCCACCCGCATCAACGATCCTTCGGCGCCCATGACTCTGTCGCCGGTTCACCAGTTGTCCTTTCTTTGTTCCATTTTTGGTAGGTACTAACCACTGAATTTTGGGGACACCACACAAGACCTGCAGTTTTGGAGATGCTCTGACCCAGTCATCTAGCCATCACAATTTGGCCCTTGTCAAAGTCGCTCAGATCCTTACGCTTGCCCATTTTACCTGCTTCCAACACATGAAATTCAAGAACTGACAGTTCACTTGCTGCCTAATATATCCCACCCTTTGACAGGTGACATTGTAACGAGATAATAAATGTTATTCACTTCACCTATCAGTGGTTTTAATGTTGTGGCTGATCTGTATATACAACTGCTCAAAGAAATTATGGGAACACTTAAATCACACATCAGATCTCGATGAACGAAATATATAGAAGATCAAAATCTTTACTGTACATTGTGTAATTTGTTGAGAATAAAATGACGTAACAACGGTCAATGGAAACCAAAATTACCAACTGATTGAGGACTGGATTCAAACTCACACCGAAAATCAAAGTAAACAATTGAAATCACAAGCTGTTCCAACTTGCATGAATTTCATCACGGCAACTCATAATGTGACTCAGTAATGTGTATGGCCCCCACGCGCCTGTATGCACTCCTGACAACGTCTGGGCATGCTCCTGATGAGATGGCGGATGGTTACCTGGGGGATCTCCTCCCAGACCTGGATCAGGGCATCAGTGAGCTCCTGGACAGTCTGTGGTGCTACTTGGCGGCGTCGGATGCACAGATACATAACCTCCCAAAGGTTCTCAATTGGATTCATGTCTGGGGAATGTGAGGGCCAGTCAATGGCATCAATGCCTTTGTCATCCAGGAACTGCCTACACACTCTGGCCACATGAGGCCAGGCATTGTCCTGCACCAGGAGGAACCCAGGCCCACTGCACCAGCATAAGGTCTGATGATGGGTCTGAGGATTTCATCCCAGTATCTAACAGCAGT
This sequence comes from Myxocyprinus asiaticus, assembly GCF_019703515.2. Lineage (NCBI taxonomy): Eukaryota > Metazoa > Chordata > Actinopteri > Cypriniformes > Catostomidae > Myxocyprinus > Myxocyprinus asiaticus. Next base: position 11,349,650 of record NC_059351.1, on the reverse strand, counting down.
CAGGGTACCGTTGGCTAGCACGTGGAGGTCTGTGCGACCCTTCAAGGATATGCCTCCCCAGACCATCACTGACCCACCGCCAAACCGGTCATGCTGCATGATATTGCAGGCAGCATAACGTTCACCACGGCATCTCCAGACTCTTTCACGTCTGTCACATGTGCTCAGTGTGAACCTGCTCTCATCTGTGAAGAGAAAAGGGTGCCAATGGCAGACCTGCCAATTCTGGTGTTCCCTGGCGAATACCAGTCGAGCTGCACGGTGCTGGGCTGTGAGCACAGGTCCCACTAGAGGACATCGGGTCCTCATGCCACCCTCATGGAGTCTGTTTCTGACAGTTTGGTCAGAAACATGCACACCAGTAGCACTCTGGAGGTCATTTTGTAGGGCTCTGGCAGTGTTCCTCCTGTTCCTCCTCGCACAAAGGAGCAGATACTGGTCCTGCTGCTGGATTGATGCCTTTCTACAGCTCTGTCCAGCTCTCCACGTGTAACGGCCCATCTCTTGATATCTCCTCCATGCTCTTGAGACTGTCCCGAAAGACACAGCAAACCTTCTTGCGACAGCACATATGAATGTGCCATCCTGGAGGAGCTGGACTACCTGTGCAACCTGAACGTGCTGCAGGTACTGCCTCATGCTACCAGCAGTCACACGGACACTAGCAAAATGCTATACTAGAGAAGAATCAGTCAGGAAGGAAATCTTTTTTTTTTTTTTTTTTTCAACATTTTTTTTTTTTTTTTCACATTTTAGAATAATAGTAAAGTCATCAAAACTATGGAATAACATAAATGGAACTATGGGAATTATGTTGTGACTAAACAAAATCCAAAATAAATCAAAACTGTGTTATATTTTAGCATCTTCAAAGTAGTCACCCTTTGCCTAGAATTTGCAGAAATGAACTCTTGACATTTTCTCAACCAACTTCTTGAGTTATCACCCTGGGATGCTTTTTAAACAGTATTGAAGGGGTTCCCAGCTATGCTCGGCACTTATTGGCTGCTTTTCTTTATTATTTGGTCCAAGTCATCAATAAAAAAAAATAAAAAAATGAATGAAATATATTAATATGGTGGTACAATTATATTTTTGTCTACAAAACTAATTTCAAACATTTAAGCATACGCCTTCAGATCAAAAGATTTTTAAGATCATGAGAAAAATTTCAGTCAAGTGTTTAAAAACTTTTGACCGGTAGTGTGTGTGTATATATATATATATATATATATATATATATATATATATATATATATATATATATATATATATATATATATATATATATATATATACACACACACACACACACACATACATACATACATACATATACAGTGTATAATCAAGGTTATTGCCAAAAAACAAAACTGACTATTGTCCCTAACATCCAATATATAGCTTTTTACATGTTTTAATAATATTTACAACAAATGTACTGACATTTATAGCTTTCCTGTTATGCTATGATTGGCCAAGTAACTATCATGATGTATTGATGTTTTATGTTCAACTTTCTGACAACATCAATTTGTTTCCAGTGTTATTCCAAACCCCAACTAGGTGAATGCAGGACACAGAGCTATTCTGGAGAAAGATGAACCTTTGAACATTGTATTTTAACCCTCCCAAGGGAGAATACAAGCAGATCCATGATGCAGTGCCTGTCCAATGACAAGAATAGGGAGCGGGCTGCAGAAATAACCCCTGTAGCAGCACCACAGAAAGAGTGCCGACAGAGTCAGTCTGATGCTCCACACATCAGCTAATTTACACACACCTGATGAGAGCACAGTCTCTGAAAATTGATTCTGAATCCACTTAGTCACACACGCTATAAAAATCTGCTATACAGTCAAAATGTAATTACACTGATCTACACTAACCTACTGTGCTGTCAAATTACAATACTATTAAAGGCAGAGCATAGTGACTGACCAGTACTTCCTGCAGTATAAAGGCCATTGCTGTACTCTGGATCTATGAAATAAAAGTTCTCCTGTATGAGATTTGAAATCTCAGTGGGGAAAAGCTGGTATAAAAAGTGTGTTTTTAGATAAGAATGCAGTTGAGGTGTTTACCTTAGCCAGGTAGACGGCAATATTGTTAAATCACAGTTGGTGGAAGACTTGGACTCTTGAATTACCTCCAAGATTGCAAAGCAGATAGATGATTTATCTTTCCTTTATTAAAGTACTCTCTCATTTTCTTTTCATGTATAAAATTTGTGGCATATTATAATGGCAGGTTCTGGACAATTTTATATTAAATTGCCATAAAAGTATCTCCTACTTGGTGTAAAGAAAAAAGAAAATGTCCGCAATCAGGCAAATTTGTAGCTCTCTGTGTCTAACACAGTATAATTTCTCTGCAGTTACTTTATATTGTTTTATGACGAGTCAGTTAGCCTGCATCCATCAAAAATTAATTAATTAAAATTAATTAAATCAGGTCAGTTATAGTAATTGCTTTAATTTCTGAGTATCTTTGTAACCAAAAATTAAAATAAATAAATTATGCAGCAATTATACTCATTATTTTCAATTATCCAGTGCACAAACTGTATGGGCAACTTTTATGACACTATTATGGCTTTTTCGTGCATATTGAAGTTTAAAAGATTCAGTACCTGTTAAATATATTATATGTAAAAGTGAATGGAAAACAGTCTTCAAATAATCTACTTTTCTATTCTGTCATATGGGTTTTGAACTATGAAATTGGAAAAATAATGAAAGAATTGTCATTTTTGGGTGAACTGTTTTCATGTTTAGTATTTACATTCACTACTGCTCCAAGCCTCTAATACAAGAAAGAAATTACGCTACATCTGAGCACAATAAGACTTCCTCAAATGCTACAACTTCTACATCTATTTTGAGGAAATTTCCCCATAAGTGACGATTTTGTTCTCTTGAACACATAGGATGGAAACACTGCTTTATTCACATATTGTTATTGCGATATTCAGATTTTCGGCATAAAGTAAATTCGCAGCTTGGATAGAAACCTGACTAGTGACTAGTAATGCACCAGCCTCCTGATGCAGTTCAATGTAGCAGTCAAGAAGAAATACTTAGCAGAAAACAACAGTACAGCAACCTCCGGCAGTTTAATTTGTGTAAGTAAAAACCCCAAAATGTAAATGTTTATTTTATATACTCACCTCTAGAGACATGGGCAACATCTGAATATACGATAAAGCCATTTACCAATTAAGATTAAATCTACTGCAGCACGTTAAATTTAACATTTAATTGTTCGAGTCTGTATATTGGAGTGCTAATAAAAATAATAATAATCTTTTGGATTACCCAGTAATAATGGTTTTCACAGCATTTTTTATTCATACAGTAACACTTAACAAAAAGGTTATATGCACTGTAAAAAGTAGTAACGTGCAAGTGTTAACTTAAGGAGCTATTTCTACTTGATCTAACTCTTTAACATTTGTTTTATTGGTGTGACCTAATATATGAAGGTTGATTCAGTAATCTTAAATTATATCTTATATATATAAATATATATATATATATATATATATATTACACCAATGAAAAAAATATTTATGGTTTTGATCAAGTACATTACATCCTTTATTGCAGGTTACCATTTTCTTTTCTTTCTTTTTTTTCAGTGGCTAACATTGTTAAATTGTTAACATGAACTAACAAAAGATATTACAATATTTAAGCATTCATTAATCTTGGATCATGTTAGTTTTTACATATGTATACATTTAATATTAAGACATGCCATTTTGATATACAACATTTGTTATATTAAAAGTTTAATATGTTAACATTAGTTAATGTGTTATGCTGTAACATTGAACAACTGAGTTTTCATAAATTAACATTAAGAAATAATAATAAATGTTGTAAAAAAATAAATAAATAATAATAATAATAATAATAATAATATATATATATATAATATATATATATATATATATATATATATATATATATATATATATATATATATATTGTTCATTGTTAGTTCATGATACCTAATGCATTAACTAATGTTAACGTATCCAACCTTATTATAAAGTGTTACCAGTGACTCTCTTTCTCTCTTGTCTTAATTTTTACTATACAGTAGCTGCTATTTAATTCTCTCTCACACAACATAAAGTATGAAATGCTGGCTAAAAGAAAAGTAATGCTGTTGCTGACATATGTCACCATCATAAATACATTTTTAAATGCGTCTACCATAACCCATATTTACTAATATCAGTAATACACACTGTTCATGTTCGGAGCGTGCTGTAAAATTGACAACATACTCTTAATTAGCAGATATGCTGTTTGTGACTATGTGTGAGTTAATGTGTTATGAGTGTGTCTGACAGGTCTAGTTCATACCTGTCCCGTGTTTCTCTCTGGATACAATTACTGCATGAATCACATAACACTATAGCAGAGGGACAGTGGGATGTGTGATCAACATACAAACAAACCCACACAGAAAAAAAATGTAATCATAACACACATACACAGTACACCCAACAGATCAAATGTTTGAGATAAGAGTGGAGTCAAAGTATCACTGATCTTTAAGATTTTTAATCTCCGCTGATAATATTTTCTATCCACTATTCCTCACAGAAACCTCTTTGCATGTTTACATTTTCATTAGAACATTCGTCAGTATGCTTATTGCACTGTTTTTCTCTTGCTGGGCCTTCTTTCCAGCCACAGACAAATTCCAGCCACAGCCCAATTTATGTCACATGGGACAAAAAATGCACACAGATATTCAGGAACATGTACACTGTTTGAACTGCATTACACCAAGTTCTACATCCATAATTCAGCAAATTCCAATGGTTCTGTCTTTTTTGTTTGTGTGCAAAAAAAAAAAAAAAAAAAAAACTGGATTCAAAAGGAATACATTTTCACACATACACAAACAACAAAGGGAAGATAAACACGAAACAGAGGAAAAAAGTCAAGGGAAAGAAAGAAAATAAAAAAACTGGTCTTGCTTCCGTACCAAAGAATAAAACAAACTCCAACCATCTCTGACAGCTTTCCACAACGATTACACAACAAACAAAGGAGATACAAGTCTTGTCTCTCTATTTGTGTGCTCATGCACACAAGCACAATCTCTCTCTCTCTCTCTCTCTCTCTCTCTCTCTCTCTCTCTCTCTCTCTCTAAGCAGAAATGTTGAAGGCCTGCCTCCAACTGTTAGCCTGACTGAAACAGCGAGGGTTGAAAATAGTGGTACTGTGTGTGAGATACAGTGGGCTAGGCTAACTGCTGTGCTGCTGTACTAACTCACAATTTGTTGCATGTGCTTAAATTATTTCAAGTATATAATAGATACATTGGCTTAGGAAGTGGACTGCATGAGGATACTGTCACAAACACACACACAACAGAACAGCTAAACAGTATTAGGGGCCGTTTACACTGAACACATTTTAGCTTCCGGCCTGCTCCATTTTGTAATTATTTGTATATGTAAATATGCACTAGATGGACAACTTTTGACCATTGCACCACGTCTCTGTGTTTTTCGCAACTTTCAAAATGTGTATGAAAATGCTGCATCTAGCTTTTTTAAATACAAGACAAAGTTCAGTCTGAACTAGGAGGAATATTTTGGGTCATACACACACTGCACACTAGGACTTGTTAATATATCAAACACGTATTTATGAAATATTTGCAATGATTTTGTTGCCGGTATAAAATTGAGCAACATTATTTATATCATAATGATTTTAATGCATCTTTTATTTGGCTCTCTCTCTGTTTTCTCTCTCTGTTTCACGGTTCAGTATGGAAGTGTTAAGACAGATATAATTAAAGGGACCTTAATCAGGGAAGATGGCATATTTTATTTAATGGGAATGGAAAAAAGGCTGTGAGGAATACATTTACAGTCTGTTTAATAGGTTGTACTGCTTCATGTCTTGGTGGCAGTTGTTCAGCTGACAAAACACTGGAATTTTTTTGGAAAAACGTATTTTCAGAGGACAAAAAACTCTTGGATGTAAAAATTAGACGTGAGCTGGACATGAGCTGTTACAATGCAAACTATTAACTTTTAACTATCTTCAGCATCTCCGATATATATTTTTGTAGAAAAATAATGTTAGCATTTATTTCCATTTTTAAATTCCTTTGAACTGTTCATTTAAATGAACCGATTCAAAACACTGATTCAAAGATTTGTTTGCATCATTACTCACTCAAATTGTTCATGGATGTCCCCGTGGCATTTTATTTGCTTAAAAAGGTTTTAGTAAAACACACAGTTTACGTAGGAAAGCTACTATGCATTGCTGTATTGGTACATATACAGTATACATAAAGAAATATATTTATGATTGAACATAATCCTGCCTTGTGAAAAATACATGGAAAACTTCTCTTTAATATTTTAATTATATTTTTACTTAAACATAAAAAAAAAATAAAAGTTTAGAGTATATTTTTTTTTTTACAGTATAGGGCCTATTATATTGCGAAAATCATTTGCAGTAATTATTTAGAAATATCAGACCGCTGGATGGCATGATTGACCAATCAGAATCAAGTATTCCAGAGAGCCGTGTAATAATGAGATATGTATAGAATATAGTCAGAAAGACTAAACATCCAGAAATATAATTTATCATCAGTGTTGCCAAGCCATCGAACACACACACATTCAAAGAGACTGATTGCTGGGCTGAAACAGACTGACCAAGGTGGGTACTATTGACTCACTGCAGAGTGAGTGATTCATGGCAAATAAATCAAGGCAATCGTCTGTTATTGTTTTCATTGTGTTCCCTTTCGATGAAACATCAACGTTGCCTAATTAAGCAAATGGGACTAGGTCAGTGAGTCACGTGGTCTGAAGCCTGTATACAATCACAGCAATTTATTGGCTGATGGTGCTGAAGCGACGCCCATACGGAGCCGCGTCACGGAATCCATATAGGCGGACACTTGGCGCCATTTTGACAGATTTTCTTACTTCAGTGCACAAATTTGTCTAAGCCTGTGTTGTTTACTAGTGTCTCATGCTGAAACAAGGATGTAACTGTAACAGATAAAGGATGGCAAGGTGGAGGCGGGAACCGGCTGAACAGTAAACATAAAGCTTAATAAGAACCTCAACATAAAACAAAAATAAACAAACACAGACACACATGCAACACGGCCGCGCATCTCTCTCGAACTGGCGCCTCCGTCTCCCCTTTATCTCGCTCTCCCGCTGATCAGCTGATTCACGCCCTCCTCCTCATCACACTCCTCCCCTGCCCGATTCAGGCCGGGGCACCACCGGCCTGACCAAGGAGACGCTGCCCTTCCGGCTATTCTGTCAGCCAGTGTTCCACCCCGCCTCCTGTGAGCCTGTGGGAGAGACGAGGCGAGGCTAGGAGAGGGAAAGGGGAGCGGAGACACACAGAGAGAGAGAGAGGAGAGAGATAGAAGAAATTGCTCGCCGGCTCCTGGACGCGCTGTCGCCCAGTCCTCAACTGCTCCTCTGCCCTCTGGCGGACACCAGCTAGCTCCTCACCTGGTGGATGGCAGCAGTTCCTCCGGCTATCGGCGGCCAGAAGCGACCCCTCCATCCCCAGGCAGACAGCCGCGGCTGCTCCCCTGGCAAATAGCAGTGGCGAGGACTCCGCGACAGTGCATCCCTCCTCCCTCCTGGGTTTCGGCACCACTGTAACAGATAAAGGAAGGGCAAGGAGGAGGCGGGAACCGCCTGAAGAGTAAACAAAGTTTAATAAGAAACTCAACATAAAACAAACATAAACACAGACACACATGCAACGTGGCTGTGTGCGTCTCTCTTGAACTGGCGCCTCTGATTCCCTTTATCTCATTCTCCCACTGATCACGCCCTCCTCCTCATCACAGAGGACTATGTTCTCCCTTTTGAGTGACAACACGTGAGGACGTCGTTGGAAATGAGCAGTTTGTTTGTGGTTTCAACCACAATGTTAAACAGGCCCAATGGCGCTTTATTGAGGGTCTGTCAAACCATGCGGTCTCTGAAAGGAGCCATATGAGCCTTGAGGCTCTGGCTCTTGTCATAAGAAGAAGGATTGAGGATGGGCACCGGACTTTTCCTTGTGTTTCTCTCTCTCCCCGGACGGATGCACCGTTCTCGCCTTCGAGACATGCTCCTTTATCTGGTGCGCGGCCTAGTTTGACTGCGTTACATGTCATGCAGGCCGTTTTCCATCAAGGAAAAGCTGGTTTGGAGGTGTTTCATCACAGAAATGATGGAAAAGGTAGGCACTTGTTTTAAAATACCAAATTTCTTCTATTTTGTCATCCTAGAGAGTTCACAAAAACATAATGACAATAACTCTTTCTTTCTCTCCCATTTTTGAAGCGCTGTTGAGCTCCCGCATGATTGGTGCTCAAGCCCGGGGACTTAAGAGGCTCAAAAAAAGAGCATTTTTCTCCATTACAATATTGTGAACCGACACGCGGGGTGCTTCATTGGTGTTACTATTCTCCCTGGGTCCCATCAGGAGATGGCGAGTGTGTGAAACTCAAATGGTTTCACGGCCATCTTATCTTTGATGGGTGTAGAGATGCAAATGCTATCCCTGTCCTTGTTCAATGGCGAGACGTACTTCACGCTCCTCACTCCTTTTAAGTACTAGTTGTACTCACTGATTTGTCTGTCTTTCCGTTGTTAAGGAGTTTTGGAGTGGCCTAGTTTTTGAGTTCTCCATCAGTTACGCTCTTGCTTCTCCTTGTGCAAGTCTGCTGTTTGTTACGCAACAGACACTCGAGATTTAGGGTGTATGGATGATCGAGTAGGTCATGATTTGTGTATGGAGGACCAAACATGTCATAATTTATGCATGGATTGGATTATAGTTTCTGCTTAAAAAACCATTGGGTCATACTTTGTATATGGAGGAAAATTGGTATCAAAATTGTGCTGTGGAGGCCAAATGGTATCAAAATTTGCCTATTAAAGGTAGGTTATGGCTTATTTTTCCCCTGCGACTTCCGCTGGGGAGTGATTTTTAATTTTTTTCTCCCCTTTTTCTCCCAGTGTTGGAATGCCCAATTCACACTACTTTAGTAGGTCCTCGTGGTGGCGAGGTTATTCACCTCAATCCGGGTGGTGGAGGACAAGTCTCAGTGGCCTCCGCTTCTGAGACCGTCAATACACGCGTCTTATCACGTGGCTCGCTGTGCATGACACCACGGAGACTCCGCATGTGGAGGCTCATGCTACACTCCGCGATCCACACACAACTTACCACGTGCCTCATTGAGAGTGAGAAACACTTAATAGCGACCACGAGGAGGTTACCCCATGTGACTCTACCCTCCCTAGCAACTGGGCCAATTTGGTTGCTTAGGAGACCTGGCTGGAGTCACTCAGCACACCCTGGATTTGAACTCGTGACTCCAGGGGTGGTAGTCAGCGTCAATACTCGCTGAGCTAACCAGGCCCCCAACGGGGAGTGCGTTTAAAAAAAACAAATGTTAATTTATTTTCCATGTTAACACATTCTTCCCCATTCTAATGTCACAAATCACACTTTCATAAATGTCACATACTGTTCCCCCCATAATAAATAATAATAAAATAATGCTGGGGATGTTGTGGCAAACCTGCTTGCTCTCAATTCCCTCCATGTTTGCATATTCTTACCTGCTCTATGTTAGGGAAGATGGTTTATCTGGTGTCCTCTGCTCTAAATACATTCAGAGTGACCTCAGTTTATAATTACCTGATTGAATTTGGCCTCTGTCCCCATGGCCAAGGGTTTTGGGACAGGCATAACAGAATTTGATGTACAATAAGCACAAGTGTTCTCCCTCAATGGTCATACACTCTTTCCCATTCAAAACACCAGGAAAGATATTTTTTTCGTGCTGTAAGCACACTTCATGATGACAGTCATTATGCTTAAATACAATTAAGGCAAATATTGTTAAACCCCATTCAATCAGCCACAATGATGGAGGCCTCTTCTCCCTTTGAGAACTATTCACAGACTTATGAAGCTTTTGATCACGTTATCCGCTGCCATTCCCCTGGGTATTTTGCATGCAAGAACTTTTCAGTGTTGGGTGAGCTCCGTAAAGGGACTTCAACCACTGACACATGCGTTTTGTCCCATCAGAGTGATGCGTGGCTACCAAGCTCTGTTACCATGGAAATAGAACCGCTTTCTGTAGATACGTGTTCCGTTGGAACAGGTGTGTCGCTGCAAAGTGATAACAACAGATGCCTCATCTGTGAGTTGGGGGGTTGGGCTGTGTACGGGAACCGTCCTGCTCAAGGAGTATGAATGGGTCAGTGGCTGAATTGGCACATAAGCTGTCTGGAGATGCTAGCAGTGTTGTTGACTTTGAAATTTTTTCTTCAGGAAATTCGGGGCAGTCACGTCCTCATTCAGTTGGACAACAGGACGGTGGTGGCTTACATCAACCATCAGGGAGGGGTGTGCTCTCGTGCCATGCTCAGGCTGGCACATTGCATTCTTCTGTGGACACGGGAAAATGTGCTGTCTCTACGAGCAGTACATGTACCAGGCTGGTTGAATTTGGGGGATGAAGTTCGGCAGAGCAGATGTGGATCTGTGCATCAAGCGAGACACACTGTCCCCTCTGGTTTTCGCTCTCACCCCCGACACCGCTGGGCATCGTTGAGCTGGCACATTAGTGGCCAACAGCACATCTTTACGCATTTCCATAGATCAACCTGCTGCACTCGGTTCTGCAGAGGGTTCGGAAGGATCGTGTTCGGCCTCTGTTAGTGGTGCTGTACTGGCCATCTCAAGGATGGTTTTCGACTCTCTCCTGAAAGGAATTCCTTGGGAGATTCCAGTCAGAATGGACATGTTGTCTCAGGCGCGGGGCAGCATTTGGCACTCCCAGCCCGAGTTATGGAAATTGTGGGTTTGGCCCCTCAATGGGGCCCTCTTTTGAATGATGGTTTATATCCCGCATGATTGATACCATCTTTAATGCTAGAGCTCCATCAACAAGAAGGGTATATATATGTGTAAAATACTCCTCGTGCACAGCGTAGAGAGAGGATCCAGTCCACTGCACAGTTGGTTCAGTGCTGGATTTATTTATTTTTTGTGAGAGAGTTTTGGGGCCAGGGTTACCCCACCAAAGCTTCAAGTTTATGTAGCAGCTATAGCAGCTGAACATGCACTGGTGAATGGAGTCTCTATTGGAAGACATCCTCTTGTCTCTTATTTGATGTGGGGAGCGCGCAGGCTTAACCCTTTTTGTCCAATCTGCGTACCTTTATCAGATTTATCTGTAGTTTTAGAGTTGCTCTCTGCTGCTCAGTTTGAGACTTTAGCATCAGAATCTGATACATTTCTGACTCTTAAAATGGCCCTGTTATTAGCATTGGCATTGTTTAAGAGGGTTGGTGATTTGTATGCTCTGTCGATCAATCACTTGTGTATGTAATTTGCACCAGGGTTATCTAAGGTCATACTGAGACCTCCTTTGGGTTATTTGCTTAAAGTCATCTCTACGTCCTTTCGCTTGCAGATTATTAATTTTCAGTCCTTTTCTCCTCCACCATTTGAGTTGGAAGAGCAGAAAAGGTTGCATATGCTGTGCCCAATATGGGTTCTGCAGGTTTATGTTGACCTTACTAGCCAATGGCGTAATTCAGGGCAGTTGTTTGTATGCTTTGGTGGCTGCAGTGTCCAAACAGAGACTGTCTCATTGGATTGTGGATGCAATCTCGAGTGATTACGAGGCACATGGGTTGCCTTCAACTTATTCTATGAGGAGCATGGCATCGTCTTGGGCATTGGTTAGAGGTGTGTCTTTGGAAGACATTTGTATGCCAGCAGGAGGGTCCTTCTCTGCATTCTTTTGTTAGGTTTTATCATTTGGACGAGAGCTTGACTCCTGCTTCCCAAGTTCTTTCTGTTAGATCAGGAATAAGTTCTTGAGATTTATATTTCTTTAGGTCACTTGTGCGCCGCTGTAACCTTACCATACGGGCTTAGAGAGTTGGGCAGCTACTGTTTGCATGGCATGATTGTATCTCTTTCCATTTGCATAATTACGTAACGTCGATGTTTCATCGAAAGGGAACGTCTCGGTTATGTATGTAACCTTGGTTCCCTAAGAGGGAACGAGACGTTGAGTAGCTAGCCATACTCTCTAGTTATAGGTTTGTGCCTCTTGCAGAACATCTGGTGAAATTGCACCAAGTAGCATAATTACACAACGGCTCGTTCCCTCTCAGTGAACCAAGGTTACATTCCTAACCGAGACGTTTTACATACTTTCACACCACTAGCAGTTACACACATTTTCAGAAGAATACTCTGAAATCTAAGTTATTATAGAGAAAGTTATAATGACAGTCTCATTTACACCCGTGCAATCAACAAAACCAAGGCCTCTGTATGAGTTTCTTCCACCTTTAGCAGAAACAACTGCAACCAAATGCTTCCAATAACTGGAGATCAGTCTTTTACAATGCTGTGGTCCACTCTTCTTTGCATAACAGCTTTAGTTCAGCCACATCGGAGGGTTTTCAAGCATGAACTGCCCGTTTAAGGTCCTGCCACATCATCCCAATCAGGTTCAAGTCAGGAATTTGACTAGGCCACTCCATAACTTAAATTTTACTTCATTTGAACCATTCAGAGGTGAACTTACTCCTATGCTTTGGATCATTGTCTTGCTGCATAATCCAGTTGATTCAACTCATGGACTAATGACGGATGTTCTGCTTTAGGATTTTCAGGTAGAGAGCAGAATTAATGTTTCCCTTAATTATTGCAAGTTGCCCTGGCCCTGAAGCAGCAAATCATCCCCACACCTTCACACTACCACCACCATGCTTGACCGTAGGTCTGATGTTCTTTTTGTGGAATTCTGTGTTTGATTTACGCCAGATGTAATGGAACCCCTTTCTTCCAAACAGTTCCACTTTTGACTCCACAGAACATTCTCCCAAAAGCTTTGAGGATCATCAATGTGTGTTTTGGCAAAAGTCAGACAAGCCTTAATGTTCTTCTGGGTTAGCAGTGGTTTTTGCCTCGCCACTCTTCGATGGATGGCATTTTTGGCCAGTGTCTTTCTAATAGTGGAGTCATGAACAGTGACCTGATGTGAGAGAGGCCTGCAGTTCCTTGGATGTTATCCTTGGCTTTTTTGTGACTTCCTGGATGAGTCGTCGCTGTGCAATTTGAGGAATTTTGGAAGGTCGGACACTTCTGGGAAGGTTCACTACTGTGCCAAGTTTTCTCCATTTGGAGATAATGGCTCTCTCTGTGGTTCTTCGGAGTCCCAGAGCTTTTGAAATAGCTTTGTAACCCTTCCCAGACTGATGTATTTCAGTCACCTTTTTCCTCATAATTTCTGGTATTTCTTTCAACCTTGGCATAATGTGCTACTGGGTGAGACCTTTTAGTCAAATTCATGCTGCTGAAAAAGTTCTATTTAGGTGTTGATCTGATTGAACAGGGCTGGCAGTAAACAGGCCTGTCTGTGTCTAGTCCAGCTTATCCCCATTATGAATGCAGTTACACAGGCCCAGTTGGCATTGGTTTAATTTTTTTAAAATAACAAAATAATTTAAAAACCTGCATTTTGTGTTTACTCAGATTGCCTTTGTTTTATGTTAGATTTAGTTTGAATTTTTGAAACAGTTTAGTATGAGATATACACAAAAACAGAAGAAATTAGGATGGGGGCAAATACTTTTCCACAGCACATATATATATATATATATATATATATATATATATATATATATATATATAAACATTTATTTTCCCACATGTTAGAGGATGTTCTACCCCAAGTCACAGCAAATACACAGCTAAACAAAAAACAACACGTGGAACGGACACCGGAAGCATTTTCGTAAGTGAAATCTCTGCAGGGCCAATCAGAGATGGCTGTATCTGTGAAGGGTCATGAGTATGACTGCTGGGGTACTTCCACTTACCCTATCATTAATTTTCCATCCTTTTATTTCCTCTCCTTCTGACCTCACACCAAAACCTCCGCAGGGTCTGTAAATAGTGGAGAATGAGAGAGAAAGAGAGAGATTGAGGGAGAGAGAACAAGGGTGTAAATAAATGAGTGGAGTACCTCATATTGCTCATTAGTGGTTAGCCAGAAGTAAGGTGCTGTGTCAGGTTAGGACAGGACTTTCTCATTAGTGATACAGAGACACAGTCCGGCTGGGCTGGGGTGGGGGGGGGGGGGGGTGAGAGAGAGAGCAAGGACAAACAACTTAAACCTCCCAGAGGGTGAGAAAGAGAGAGAGGGAGAGGGAGAAAGGACAAACAATTTAAACCTACCACAGGGGGAAAGCGAGAAAGAGAGAGAGACCCTGTGCCTTCATAATTATTATCCCAGTAAACAAATTTTACTTAGGAGGGAAACAAGTGTGTTGTTTTTGTTGCTGTATGCACTTGCTTGTTTTATTTTGGTGTATTGCGATGCCATTAAGGGTCATGGAACCTCATATGTGACTGATCTGAAACACTCCATATAGGCAGCAAGACTGCACAGCCCACAAATAGCGCTCCGTGTGTGAGAGTCGTCTCACAATTGATTTAAATTTTTTTTTTGATGTTAGCGTGTTGCTAAGCTAACAGTTCCGTAAAAGTCTCACAGAACCTCATAAGTGACTGATTTGGAACATTCTACATAAACACTAGCAGAAACATTACGTGGCATAAAACTTGTGCTCCACACAAGAGATTCAACTCACAATTGATTTAAATGTGTTTGACATTAGCATGTTTTTAAGCTCATAGTGCCATTTAAGCATTATTAAACCTATAAGTGACTGATTTAAAAAGTAAAAGTTTAAGAACTGTTCATTGAAAAACCCATTTTGATTGACCACCAGATGAGAAATACATACCGATCAGTGTCATCTGATTATGCTTTAAAACTGAGAATGTGTCGCCCTCAATATGTACAGTAAGGTGATTACAGCCCTTACTTTGAGCATGACTCGGTATGTGTGTATATCAATATCATAAAATGTGAGTCTAATTGGTCACAACCCCGTTACATGTTTGAATTTTTCTGCTGCCCAAAGCAACGATGGACCTCAGATCCGATTTATGGAACTTAATTTGCCAACTGAGGTCAACCTTTTAAGGGAGACTTATTTTACTGTCGCACCAGAAGGTCAGTGGCCCTCCTGATAGGCCAGATGCTCCATCTCTCCTCACAGTGTCCCTCTAAACCAAACTTTAAGCCTTTTATCTTCACCTCAAAACATTTACACTGACCCATGCCCCTCAAAAGAGGATAACAGGGGTCAAGATTTTAAAACATGCACAAAAAACAGTTATGCACCTAGAAGAAAGCTGTGGCAAACCACACAAATTCACGCAAATGCACACGCACACACACACACACACACACACACACACACACACACACACACACACAGTATTATCTTAAAGGAATGTGTTATGTTAAATTCAACTTAAGATCTATCAACAGCATCTGTGGCATACTGCCTGTAATTCACTGCACATTCATGCACTTTGCACCAAGGGGTTTAAAAGTAGAAATGTGGAGCTTGTTTTTTTGTTGAAGCACTAAATAAATTAGATTTAGTAAATAAATATGTATTTGAGCTGCTAAATTGTCCTTTTGAAGTGGAACTACTTAGGCTGATGAACTTCTAGTTATGTCATACTATCATAATTCCAACTGGTGGAGTTTTTCCTCCAATAAAAAGTGCTTTATGTTTAGTTACATCATTCGCTTGTTTGGTATCCTTACATGGATGTCATGCAGAATTAATCAAGTTTACCGACATTACATGGTCATAACATGAGTTGAAAGATTGGACTTTAACTTTGCACAGATAAGCGATTCTATCACACCAGTCCCAGGATTACACATGTAATGTTTTAAAGTTATGCTTATACTTTCCTAAGCTTTAAAAAAAATAACAAAATAAAAAATTCTTAGAGCTATACATTTTACCCATAGACTTCCACTGTAAGAGCGTTACTGTGCACACTTTTTCCTTGTTTCTTTTACAAAATAAGCCATAATTATTTTCTGTGGTTATTGAGAGCATACCACAGATACTGTACAGCTTAAATTGTATCCAGAATATTCTTAAAAATTTTCAAATCAATAAAGAAATGAAAGAGATTAGCATATGAAAAATATATGTCTATCATAACTATTCAACAGCTTCCACTAACAGTGACAAATCCACACAATAACCACTCACACTCACACAATCAATTACCACTCACTACCAGATGTGATGACAAGCTTCAACAAACATGCTTAAGCCTGAGAATGACACAAAACAATATTACAACAAACATTTGAAGCCTCATGCTTTTGTCAACGGGTATAAACGGCTTGTTCTGAAAGCTGTAATGCAAAGATGCAGCTAACAATGCCTTAAAGCAGGCTTGTCAAAGACAAGGCCCACGGGCTGAAAACGATTTGAAGAAAAAAGTAAAATATGAAAAAATAAAAAATAAAAGAAACAGACATTTCCATTTATTTTATCAGTGAGATATATTCATAATATTCTGATTTTAGCTACGGCAGAACAGATACATTTTAATTTGTGGTGGCTTTTTATAGTTATTTAGCCAAGAGCAGATTTCTCTTTTGATTATTAATTCCTTAATATCAATTTAATCTGTGTATACAATATAATCTAAAGGCCTCTATTAAATACTACTACTACTACTAATAATAATAATAATAAATCTATGTACTTCCCTTTGTTTGACTCCAATATTGGTTATTAAGATGGCATATAGTTGATTCTAGACTTTATAAGCTCCAGAAGAACACGAGTTGTTCAAGTGCTCTCCTTGGATACACCACAGGCTAAAAAGAGTTTGAAACCCCTGCCTTAAAATATACAGCTAAACTGAAAGTGCACAAAACAAATTATACATTCAGATCTTGAGCTTGAAGTTTTCATAATATACAGTATCAACAGCAACAGATATTCAGAGGGAAGGTGTAAATATCACCTGCTTTAAAATAATTTTTTTAACCATCCCAACAAGTTCCACCCACTTTAAGCTCCTTTCACATTTCTAAAAGTATACAGTATTACCGTAATTAGCATCCACAGGTGGTTACAGGTCAGTCCCTTTGTGAACAACTGCACATACTCTTCATGAGTTCTTTACAAATCTGAAATTCAGAGTGGAAAACACAATTCAAATATCGGGCACTAAATGATTTTCACACACTATTATGAATCAAGGTCTCTTATGTTCAGCTAACTAATTCATACAGTAGATGACTGAATTTACCATAAAGTACCTTTAACTGTATCAGATAGGCTGCTGTGTTAAACTAACCTAACAAGGAGCTATAAATATTATTGAATCTATACTAAGAGATAAGTATTACTGTCAGGATGTGGCTTTTGGCTTTTTGTGTTTTTTCTGTCTGTCTATGTCTCCCCCTGTGTGTTTGTGAGTTGGTCTGTTCAGGTGACGTGGCCATTGATTACTTCTCACCTGCAAGTCATCATCTCATCACCAGCCTGCTCTATTTATACCTGGAGTTCTCAGTAATTCATCGCCAGATTGTTCAGTCTATTAGAGTGGTGCATTGCTAGGCAAACATTGATTTTAGTTTTCTGGTTTAGTATTTATTTTTGTGCTTATGTGTGTTTCCTTATTCTTCAGATCCACCATCCAACCCACCTACCAGTATTCAACCACTTACATCTTCACTCATCTTCCGATCCACTCCCCTTCCAGCCTGCCATGCCCAACCACCCAGCTCACCACTCTGCTCCGCCATTACCTCCTACCTGACCATCGCTCTGCCTTCAGCGGCAGATCAAACACCTGTCTGTTCATTTTCCATCTCATTCCCCATTTTGTAAATAAATACCATTTTATCATAATCTCTGTCTCCATGTCTTTTTTCAGCATTTGGTTTCAAACCATTGTTCAGGCATAACAGAACAATCAGGCCACCATGGACCCAACTGACACAGACTCAGTCCATAAAGCTCTCTCTGGGCAAGGAATACTTCTGGGACAGCATGAAAGACAGCTACGGGATCTCACGGACAGCAGCCATGACAGGTCAGATCTCTAAAATTTGTAAAAAATTATGAAATTTCTGTTCTACTCACTCCTTGGTCTATGAGTCCAACTTCCAGTCAGTCTGCTCCCACAATGCCCACGTCACTTTCTCAGATCATTCATCCTTTATTTGAGGCTCATGTCCCAGATCCTGAACCATACTCTGGTGATTTAGGAAAATGTAAGTCCTTTCTTCTTCAGTGTTCTCTAGTTTTCAGCCAGCAGCCACACACATTCCGAAGATGAAGCGATCTCTTATGTCTTTGGGCTCCTTTGGGGAAATGCCTTAGCATGGGTCACAGCTGTCTGGAGCAGTCAAACCTTAATTATTTTCCCTCTTTTACTACTGAACTTGTGAAAGTTTTTGACCATCCTGTTAATGGAGCTGAAGCCGAGAAGCGCCTCTCGCTCCATCAAGGCTCTCGAAGTGTAGCTGAATATTCAGTGGAGTTCCGCATCTTGGCTGCTGAATCGGGCTGGAATGATGGTGATCTTCAGGCTATGTTTTGGAATGGACTCGATGACCGAATTAAGGATGAACTGGCTGTTAAGGACAGATCTGACTCTCTTGACTCGCTCGTCTCCCTCTTGATCATTCTAGATGAATTTAGAAACACTGCATAAGATATTTAGGTTTTTCAGAGAATGTATTTTGAACATGTGTATTTTGTCTTACTGTACTGGCAGAGTTTTTGTAGTCAAAATAAGTGAAAATAAATCTACAGTGCTGAAGAAGTAATCCAAAGTATTTAGAATACGTTACTGACCTTGAGTAATCTAACGAAATATGTTACAAATGACATTTTACAGCATGTATTCTGTAATCTGTAGTAGGCTTTGCATCGTCCTCCAGCTGGTCTGCTTTGCCAATTACCTATTCCCAGTTGCCCCTGGTCACACATTGCCCTTTATTTCATAACAGGATTTTCTCCCTCACAAGTTAAAACCACCATCCTTACCAATGTTGACCGCTTCTCCAAGGCAGTACATTTTGTAGCTCTCCCAAAACTCCCGACAGCCTGTGAGACTGCTGATCTGCTTGTTTTACATGTCTTCCATCTCCATGGCATCCCACTGGACATTGTCTCCAATTGTGGACCACAGTTCACCTCCCAGGTCTGGAGAGCCTTCTGCCGGGCTCTTGGAGCATCGGTGAGTTTATATTCTAACTTCCATCCTCAATCCAATGGTCAAGTGGAGAGAATCAATTATGAGTTAGAAGCAGCATTACGATGTGTAACAGCCCATAATCCCTTGTCCTGGAGTACCCACCTTGCTTGGATTGAGTACATGTACAACTTCCTTCTCAGCTCAGCCATGGGCATGTCTCCTTTTGAGTGTTCCTTGGGATACCAGCCTCTGTTTCCAGTCCAGGAGAATGACATTGCTGTTCCATCCATCCAAGTTCACCTCAACCACTGTCGTAAGATCAGGAGAGATGTTCGCTCTGCCCTCCTCCGTTCGGCAGACAACCATCGTCTTGGTGACTGCCATCGGACACCTGCATCCAATTACCAGCCTGGTCAGAAGGTATGGTTGTCGTCCAGGAACATCCCATTAAGAATGGAGTCCAGAAAGCAGTCTTCCCTTTACCTTGGCCCCTTTGTCATTGAGAAAATCATCAACCCCTCTGCCGTTAAGCTCAAACTACCCAGGTCTATGAAGATCCACCCCACATTCCATGTCTCTCCACTCAAACCAGTGCAGCACAGAGCCAGGAGGCTCCTGTTGGGGGGGGAGGGGGGTGTACTATCAAGATGTGGCTTTTGGCCTTGTGTTTATTCTGTCTGTCTTTGTCTCCCCCTGTGTGTTTGAGGTGGTCTGTTCCGGTGATGTGGCTGCTCTCCCCACTGATTACTTCTCACCTGCAAGTCATCTCATCGCCAGCCTTCTCTATTTATACCCAGAATTCTCAGTCATTCATCGGCAGATTGTTCAGTCTAGAGTGATACATCACTAGGCCAACTTTAATTTTAGTTTCTTTGTTTTCTCGTTTAGTATTTGTTTTTGTGCTCGTGTGTTTATTATTCTTCAGATCCACCATCCAACCATCCTACCTGTATTCAACCACTTACCTCTTCAGTCTCCTTCAAGCCTGCAACACCCAACCACCCAGCTCACCACTCTGCTCCGCCATTACCTCCTGTCTGCCCAGCCCTCTGCCTCCAGCGGCAGATTGACCACCTGTCTGTTCATCTTCCATCTCATTCCCCATTTTGTAAATAAATCCAATTTGATCAATCTCTCTCCATGTCTGTGTTCAGCATTTGGGTTCAGACCATTGTTCAGGCATAATTACATTGCAATCTGACTATGGATTAATTTAGAGGGTCACCAGAATTATGGTGGCATGATTGGGTGATTAATTAATAAATGAATTGATGACCTTCATACAAGCAGCCTTATTAGTTATTGCTTATTAAAAAAAAATCTTGTTCAATCTTAAGAGGTGACAAATTAATTCTCTCCTCACAGCCCAGAATGAAAGAATGAAACTGAGTGCATGAGGGTCTTGATCTTGTGGTCTCGCCTCCCTCTAGGTGAAAAACAAACATGTCTCATGCCAGCTCTATTAATCTCTGGGATGACTTCCATTTAGCTGGGTTAGGGCAAACTGGCTGCCGCATGATCGCTGGCCTTGCTTGTGCATAATGTTCAGTAATAGCTCTCAGATTGATAGATCTGACTTTAGCATATGATGTGTAGGTGTCCTATTTACTGGGGCTTTGGGTCAATACTGAACCACATATAAGCAAAGAACACAGGCAATTGTGGCACCAGAGAAAGCTGGTTGAAACTCCTTAAGGCAGTTGGTGTTTATATGCTTAAATTAATAATGTGAAATTGGTTGTCAGGTAATTTAATAATGGCCCTGCTTTATTAAAATAACAGAGAGCCAAAGTCACGGCAGAAGGTCAGAAACATTTATGATTATGAAGCTGCATTAGGAAGAATAATTACCACAGTTTTGTTTCAATTGGGAACACATATGTTAAGATTATAAAAGGTAAAGGAAAGGAGTATTCAGATCTCATTGACAGTGCTGGAAAGGGCCTGTAACAGAGGAGAGTTCTGAAATAAAACAAGCCTATGAAGTGTGGCAAAGATATATAACCGTCCAACATAAAGTGGACAGACAGACAAACAGATAAACCTCACAAAATGTATGGGTCTGGGCCAGGGTCAGAAAAAAAGGGGGGGCTTGGGGCAAAACAAAATGTGGACTGTAAACCCTAATGTTGCCTTTACTGGAAAAATCAAGTTGTCCTAATTAGTTTTTGGGTTCATCAAATATCTGTTTCCTGAACTAATTTATCTTAATCTATAGACTTTTTTTTATTAGTTTTTAAATGTTAATTAATCAAACAATTGAGTTAAAAATGGGACTATGAGGATTACCCATCATTTCTGCTTGAACTATTTAATTATGTCTTCAAAGACAAAGGGAACTTATGAGGCCATTTAAATAGTTGTTATTGTGAATTCAAAGAGGTTTTAGCTCTTTTGGAGTATTGTTTATGTTGTTTTGTTGCAAATAGTTGTTTCATGTGGTGACACCATTAAGGTGATCTGTGTCTCCTTTAGTTGGACCCCGTGAATACTATTTCAGTTCACCTTGTGCATATGCAAGTGAATTACAATACATGTGTCTATTAATTTCAGTAAATAATTATTTTATTTAGTGATCGACCTAGAATCTGTCATAATCTTCCTTATTTGAGTTATGTTATTAAAGTATCTAAATATGAGTCAACTGAGCTCAAATTATTAAGTAGAACCAAACATTTTTAAATAGCAATCTTAGTTAAGTCTACTTGCATCTAGTTAGCTTAACTTAGATCAATTTATTCCATGTGAACTGCATGTTAAGTGAACTTTATTACACAAGTTTCAGAGATGTCATTACTCAATTCAATTGTGGAAATGAGTTTACTCAATCAATTAAGTAAAGTCAACTTATTAGTGTTTACAGTGTGGGGGGAAAATGCCCTTGTGATCCTTTTTTCAAATAGCTCTTACATAGATATGATATTGCTCCTAATATTCTATTATAGTCCTATAATACACATTCTGATATAAAATATGAGATCATGTTGATTTAAATCTAGGGAAATAAATGCTCATTCTTGAAGATTTGTTTAGCATAGGATTTATAGACAATTGGAAGAGTTTTTGAGGTTGACCTGACCTGCTAAAGAGAGACGGACTCCATCCCTCAAGGGAAGGTCCCGCTCTCCTCTCTAGTAATTTGGTTCATTGTCTTAATAGTGACAGTATTGACTAACTGGGGCCCAGGTCAGGAACCAGACAAACTGGTTAATCCGAACGTCTGCTTGCTGCCTTGAGACATCACATAGGTCACATAAACTAAAACACATAGATACTGTATCACCTAGATATCATATAGAGACTGTGTCTGCTGAACTACCAAACCAAACACAGACCCCTAACTAAATCATTTAGAAAAAAATTGATTAAGGTCAAACAATGCAGTATATACAGGTGCATCTCAATAAATTAGAATGTCGTGGAAAAGTTCATTTATTTCAGTAATTCAACTCAAATTGTGAAACTTGTGTATTAAATAAATTCAATGCACACAGACTGAAGTAGTTTAAGTCTTTAGTTCTTTTAATTGTGATGATTTTGGCTCACATTTAACAAAAACCCACCAATTCACTATCTCAACAAATTAGAATATGGTGACATGCCAATCAGCTAATCAACTCAAAACACCTGCAAAGGTTTCCTGAGCCTTCAAAATGGTCTCTCAGTTTGGTTCACTAGGCTACACAATCATGGAGAAGACAGCTGATCTGACAGTTGTCCAGAAGACAATCATTGACACCCTTCACAAGGAGGGTAAGCCACAAACATTCATTGCCAAAGAAGCTGGCTGTTCACAGAGTGCTGTATCCAAGCATGTTAACAGAAAGTTGAGTGGAAGGAAAAAGTGTGGAAGAAAAAGATGCACAACCAACCGAGAGAACCACAGCCTTATGAGGATTGTCAAGCAAAATCGATTCAAGAATTTGGGTGAACTTCACAAGGAATGGACTGAGGCTGGGGTCAAGGCATCAAGAGCCACCACACACAGACGTGTCAAGGAATTTGGCTACAGTTGTCGTATTCCTCTTGTTAAGCCACTCCTGAACTACAGACAACGTCATAGGTGTCTTACCTGGGCTAAGGAGAAGAAGAACTGGACTGTTGCCCAGTGGTCCAAAGTCCTCTTTTCAGATGAAAGCAAGTTTTGTATTTCATTTGGAAACCAAGGTCCTAGAGTCTGGAGGAAGGGTGGAGAAGCTCATAGCCCAAGTTGCTTGAAGTCCAGTGTTAAGTTTCCACAGTCTGTGATGATTTGGGGTGCAATGTCATCTGCTGGTGTTGGTCCATTGTGTTTTTTGAAAACCAAAGTCACTGCACCCGTTTACCAAGAAATGCTGGAGAACGTCATGCTTCCTTCTGCTGACCAGCTTTTTAAAGATGCTGATTTCATTTTCCAGCAGGATTTAGCACCTGCCCACACTGCCAAAAGCACCAAAAGTTGGTTAAATGACCATGGTGTTGGTGTGCTTGACTGGCCAGCAAACTCACCAGACCTGAACCCCATAGAGAATCTATGGGGTATTGTCAAGAGGAAAATGAGAAACAAGAGACCAAAAAATGCAGATGAGCTGAAGGCCACTGTCAAAGAAACCTGGGCTTCCATACCACCTCAGCAGTGCCACAAACTGATCACCTCCATGCCACGCCGAATTGAGGCAGTGATTAAAGCAAAAGGAGCCCCTACCAAGTATGAGTACATATACAGTAAATGAACATACTTTCCAGAAGGCCAACAATTCACTAAAAATGTTTTTTTTTTCTTATGATGTATTCTAATTTGTTGAGATAGTGAATTGGTGGGTTTTTGTTAAATGTGAGCCAAAATCATCACAATTAAAAGAACCAAAGACTTAAACTACTTCAGTCTGTGTGCATTGAATTTATTTAATAAACGAGTTTCACAATTTGAGTTGATTACTGAAATAAATGAACTTTTCCATGACATTCTAATTTATTGAGATGCACCTGTATATATTTTATATAAACATCATATAAAGGCAGGGCTACTAAACATTAGATCTATACGTATATATATCATATGAATATATTAGTTTAAATTAATCTACTTCCCCAGGTTATTGTTATAAACATGAGCCTTGTCTGAAGGGTCGGGGAGGAGGTGTTGCTACAATTTACAGTTAAATTTTTTGTGTTACTCAGACGACAAGATATAAGTTTAAGACTTTCGAACTAATAATGCTTAATGTGACACCGTCAGATATAAATAAAAAATCTCTGTCATCTTTTGCCCTTGCTACAGTATATACAGTGCATCCGGAAAGTATTCACAGCGCTTCACTTTTTCCACATTTTGTTATGTTACAGCCTTATTCCAAAATGGATTAAATTCATTATTTTCCTCAAAATTCTACAAACAATACCCCATAATGACAATGTGAAAGAAGTTTGTTTGAAATCTTTGCAAATCTATTAAAAATAAAAAACGGAAAAAAAAAATCACATGTACATAAGTATTCACAGCCTTTGCCATGACACTCAAAATTGAGCTCAGGTGCATCCTGCTTCCACTAATCATCCTTGAGATGTTTCTACAACTTGATTGGAGTCCACCTGTGGTAAATTCAGTTGATTGGACATGATTTGGAAAGGCACACACCTGTCTATATAAGGTCCCACAGTTAACAGTGCATGTCAGAGCACAAACAAAGCCATGAAGTCCAAGGAATTGTCTGTAGACCTCCGAGACAGGATTGTATTGAGGCACAGATCTGGGGAAGGGTACAGAAAAATTTCTGCAACATTGAAGGTCCCAATGAGCACAGTGCCTCCATCATCCATAAATGGAAGAAGTTTGGAACCACCAGGACTCTTCCTAGAGCTGGCGCCTGGCCAAACTGAGCAATCGGGGAAGAAGGGCCTTAGTCAGGGAGGTGACCAAGAACCCGATGGTCACTCTGACAGAGCTCCAGCATTTCTCTGTGGAGAGAGGAGAAACTTCCAGAAGAACAACCATCTCTGCAGCACTCCACCGATCAGGCCTATATGGTAGAGTGGCCAGACGGAAGCCACTCCTCAATAAAAGGCACATGACAGCCCACCTGGAGTTTGCCAAAAGGCACCTGAAGGATTCTCAGACCATGAGAAACAAAATTCTTTTTCAAAAGATTGAACTCATGTCTGGAGGAAACCAGGCACCGCTCATCACCTGGCCAATACCATCCCTACAGTGAAGCATGGTGGTGGCAGCATCATTCTGTGGGGATGTTTTTCAGCGGCAGGAACTGGGAGACAAGTCAGGATTGAGGGAAAGATGAATGCAGCAATGTACAGAGACATCCTTGATGAAAACCTGCTCCAGAGCGCTCTGGACCTCAGACTGGGGCG
This sequence comes from Myxocyprinus asiaticus, assembly GCF_019703515.2. Classification (NCBI taxonomy): domain Eukaryota; kingdom Metazoa; phylum Chordata; class Actinopteri; order Cypriniformes; family Catostomidae; genus Myxocyprinus; species Myxocyprinus asiaticus. The sequence goes on along the minus strand of NC_059351.1, from coordinate 11,324,133 downwards.
CAGGTTCATCTTCCAACAGGACAATGACCCTAAGCACACAGCCAAGATAACAAAGGAGTGGCTACGGGACAACTCCGTGAATGTCCTTGAGTGGCCCAGCCAGAGCCCAGACTTGAACCCGATTGAACATCTCTGGAGAGATCTGAAAATGGCTGTGCACCGACGCTCCCCATCCACCCTGATGGATCTTGAGAGGTCCTGCAAAGAAGAATGGGAGAAACTGCCCAAAAATAGGTGTGCCAAGCTTGTAGCATCATACTCAAAAAGACTTCAAGGTTTAATTGGTACCAAAGGTGCTTCAACAACGTATTGAGCAAAGGCTGTGAATACTTATGTACATGTGATTTTTTTTTTCCCGTTTTTTATTTTTAATACATTTGGAAAATGCCCCCAAAATTATCCCTTTGGAATAAGATTGTAACATAACAAAATGTGGAAAAAGTGAAGCGCTGTGAATACTTTCCAGATGCACTGTATGGTTGTGACCATAAAGCTCTATTTTGGTTTCGTCACTCCAAATTACAGTGTGCTAGAAGCTGTGAGGCATGTAAAGGTGTTGTCGGGCATATTGTAACAAAGATTTTTTGTGGCATTGGCACAGTAAAGGCTTCTGTAAGGAGGTTCAGTGCAAAGGAGGAGGCGAGAAGCGAGGTTTCCCACTTCAGGTAGGTGTTTAATTTGTCCAGCTTGATGCTTACAGTTTTACAGAAAAATATTTACTTTAACATACAACATCGCAATAACTTCTGTAGCAGTGTGGCTTTTCTTGTGCCAGTCTCTCTCTCACCATGTCTACTGGTGGTGTGGCTCTTTTATGCCGCTCTCCCCGTGCTCTCTGAAATTAGAGACAGGTGTTAGACATAATTTAGCTCAGGTGTAAGCGCCCTTACCACTTTCTCTCTCTCCAGAGAGATGCTTGACAATGCCCCCGCTGCAACATATCCCCAGCGCCTGACTCAGGCTGGGGAGGCATCCGGCCTGCCTACCACTCCCCCCCATTCCTGGAAAGGAAGTCAGCGACAGCCATCTGTGCTCCTGGTCTGTGGACCACCTTGAACTTAAACGGCTGAAGAGCCAGATACCAACGGGTGATCCGCGCATTTGTATCTTTCAGGCGGTGGAGCCACTGGAGTGGGGCGTGATCAGAACAGAGGGTGAAGGCCCGCCCCAACAGGTAGTATCGGAGAGTGAGGACCACCCACTTGATGGCGAGACACTCCTTTTCCATGGTGCTGTACTTAGTTTCCCTCAACGAGAGCTTACGGCTAATGTACAGCACCGGGCGCTCCTCTCCCTCCACCACCTGTGAGAGTATGGTCCCCAGCCCCCTGTCTGAAGCATCTGTCTGTAAAACAAAAGGGAGAGAGAAGTCAGGTGAATGTAAAAGCGGCCCCCCGCAAAGTGCGGCTTTAACTTGCGTGAATGCCCGTTGACACTGCTCTGTCCACTGGACCGGGTCTGGAGCTCCCTTATTAGTGAGATCAGTCAGCGGGCTGGTGACGTCCGAATAATTAGGCACGAACCTTCTATAATAGCCAGCCAGCCCCAGGAACTGTCTCACCCCCTTTTTGGTCTTGGGCCTCGGGCAGGTCGCAATCACTACTGTCTTGTCAATTTGGGGACGCACCTGCCCATGGCCCAAGTGGAACCCCAGATACCGTACCTCCACCCATCCAATCAAGCACTTCTTTGGGTTTGCTGTGAGTCCCGCTTGGCGCAGCGATCTCAGAACCGCCCTCAGATGTTGCATGTGCCGCTGCCAATCATTGCTGTAAATGATGATGTCATCTAAATAGGCATCAGCGTAAGCTGAATGCGGTCTGGGATACGCATCAAATTTAGACACTGTATTGACTTTCCTATAATCCACACAGAACCGTACAGACCCGTCGCTCTTAGGCACTAGAACAACTGGGCTGGACCAATCACTGTGGGATTCTTCTATTACCCCCATATCGAGCATTGCATCCAATTCTTCCCGAAGGATTTTCTTCTTGTGTTCGGGTAATTGGTAGGGGCGGCTACGTACCACGACCCCCGGATCGTTCTCAATGTGGTGGTGGATGAGGTTTGTACACCCCGGTAGAGGGGAGAACACATCTGCAAACTCCTGTTGCAACCTAGCAACCTCCATGAGTTGACTCGGTGAGAGGTGGTCTCCGCAAGTGACCGGGGTGAACTGTTTATGTTTTGAACTCGCCTCCGGTCCGAGCTCCACCTTCTCGGGAACTACCATAGCCAGCGTCACAGGGACCGCCTCCCTCCACAATTTCAGGAGATTGAGTTGGTATATTTGACGTGCGCCCCCTCTATCGGTTCGTTTAACCTCATAATCGAGATCTCTCACTCGTCGTGTGACCTTAAAGGGTCCTTGCCACTTGGCAAGTAATTTAGAGCTCGATGTGGGAAGCAATACAAGCACTTTATCTCCCAGTGCAAATTCCCTTAGCTGAGTTCCCCTGTCATACAATCAGTGCTGTCGTTCTTGAGCTTGGAGCAAATTCTCCTGTGTTAGCTGCCCCAAAGTGTGGAGTTTTGCTCTAAGACCAAGAACATATTGAATTTCATTTTTACTGTTTGAAGGTCCCTCTTCCCAGGCCTCTCGCAATACATCAAGCACACCACGTGGACGTCGCCCATACAGCAGCTCGAATGGGGAGAAGCCAGTGGAGGCTTGCGGGACCTCTCGTACTGCAAATAACAGGGGGTTGAGCCATTTATCCCAATTTCTAGCATCGTTGTGCACGAACTTACGAATCATGTTTTTGAGGGTTTTATTAAATCGTTCCACCAGGCCATCCGTTTGAGGATGGTACATGCTGGTGCGAATAGATTTAATACTCAACAATTCGTACAGCTTGCGTAGTGTCCATGACATAAACGTTGTGCCCTGATCGGTGAGGATTTCTTTCGGAATCCCCACCCGGGAGATTATTTTGAAGAGTGCCTCCTCAACACTGCGTGCTGAGATGTTGCGAAGAGGCACTGCTTCCGGATACTGCATTGCATAGTCCACTAGGACCAATACAAAGCGACGTCCGCGTGCTGACCGTTCTAATGGCCCGACGAGGTCCATTCCAATTCTCTCAAAGGGGACCTCGATCAAGGGAAGAGGGCGCAAAGGCGCTTTTGGGGTGCCGGTGGGTTAACCAGCTGGCATTCGTGGCATGCCGCACACCATCTGCGGACATCGCCGCCAATGCCTGGCCAATTGAAGCAGGCTATTAGATGGTTCAGTGTTTTCCTTTCTCCTAAGTGACCCACCATGGCATTATAATGAGCCGCCTGGAATACCATTTCCCGAAAAGTTGTGTTGTATCCTCTTTAGTCTGAGCATCCTGTGTCACTCTATACAACCGCTCATTTATAATTGCAAAATAGGGGTATGAAAGGGCGATGTCAGGCTGGAGTCGTTGACCATCGATGACTCTCACTTGGTCGAAGGCGTGTTTGAGGGTCTCGTCTCACGACTGCTCCAAAGGGAAATCCCCCTCAGGGAATTCCCTGAGAAGGGGAGGGGCTGCGGCCTCTCCCCCTCTCTCGTGATTATGACGTGGAGCTGTCGAGGACGGCCCCGGCTCCGCCTCCCCTGCCAGAGCATCGCACATTGTACATCTCCCTAATTTCATACAGGACCCATCCGCACAAATTCCCTTTAATAAAACTCTAAAGTCAGGCCAATCAGTCCCCAAAATCAGCGGATGGGTGAGGCGGGAACTAACCGCGGCCTCCACTCTATGCTTTTTCCCCTGGAATTTAATCGTCAGTGTCACCACTGGATACTTGTGAATATCCCCATGCACACATTTCACACTCACCGTTTTAGTTGTGCCCAAAGCCTCGGGTTGAACCAAGCATTGGTGGATAGTGGTTTGATTACACCCGGCGTCCACCAACGCTTGGTGAGTACCCCCCTTGACACTTACCGGTATCCGGCACGCTCCGGCCCAGTCGGGGGCAGCCTGCGGGAGGTCTGAGACCCGCACCACCGTCCCCAGCTCCATCAGAGGACACTGATCCCGGAAGTGGTCCGGGTCCCCGCACCTCTAGCAGGCTGGCCCAAACGGGCGGTCGGAGTTCTCCAGCTTCAGGCTCTGGAAGAGTTGACGATTCTTTTCCGGACTCCGACCAACCCATTGTAGGATGGCTTTCTTTAAGTCACCGTAAGCCAGGAGGCTCGTTGCCGGCAGTTGTTGAGCCACGAGCTGGGCTTCCCTGGACAACAGTGGGATAAGTCATGCCGCCCACTGGCTGAGCGGCCAGCCCCAGATCTCGGCGGTATGCTCAAACAAATCCAGGAAGGCCTCGGGGTCGTCCGCCGTCCCCATCTTCTGTAACGCAGGTGGGGGCAATGGCGTGTGAGTGTCCGGGGTCATGGCTGGGGACGCCTCCTGGCTGAGGAGGCTCCGGATCGCCTGCCGTTCCTCTGCTTGAGCACGCAGGAGCATGACAAACCGGTGATCTTGATCTTGCCAGAGCTCAAGCTGTGTTTGCTGGTGGTTCTGATGTAGGCCAGCGAGGGCTTGGAGGATCTCCGCCAACTGGGAGGACTCTACGGGGCGACTTCCTTCCATCTTCAACCAAACTTTTCCCAGGTTTCGGCACCAGTGTAAGGAGGTTCAGTGCAAAGAAGGAGGCGAGAAGCGAGGTTTCCAAGTTCAGGTAGGTGTTTAATTTGTCCAGCTTGATGCTTACAGTTTTACAGGAAAATATTTACTTTAACATACAACATCACAATAGCTTCTGTAGCAGTGTGGCTTTTCTTGTGCCAGTCTCTCTCTCACCGTGTCTACTGGCAGTGTGGCTCTTTTATGCCGCTCTCCCCGTGCTCACTGAAATTAGACACAGGTGTTAGACATAATTTAGCTCAGGTGTAAGCGCCCTTACCGCTTTCTCTCTCTCCGGAGAGATGCTTGACCATGCCTCCGCTGCCACAGCTTCTTTCTGGCAACTCGACCATGCAGCTCATTTTTGTTTTAGTATCATCATATTGTGCTCCTTGAAACAACCACACTGTCTTTTTCCAGAGCAGCCTGTATTTCTCCTGAGGTTACCTGTGGGTTTTTCTTTGTATCCCGAACAATTATTCTGGCAATTGTGGCTGAAATCTTTCTTGGTCTACCTGACCTTGGCTTGGTATCAAGAGATCCCCGAATTTTCCACTTCTTAATAAGTGATTGAACAGTACTGACTGGCATTTTCAAGGCTTTGGATATCTTTTTATATCCTTTTCCATCTTTATAAAGTTCCATTACCTTGTTACGCAGGTCTTTTGACAGTTCTTTTATGCTCCCCATGGCTCAGTATCTAGCCTGCTCAGTGCATCCACGTGAGAGCTAACAAACTCATTGACTATTTATACACAGGCACTAATTGCAATTTAAAAAGCCACAGGTGTGGGAATTTAACCTTTAATTGCCATTTAAACCTGTGTGTGTCACCTTGTGTGTCTGTAACAAGGCCAAACATTCAAGGGTATGTAAACTTTTGATCAGGGCCATTTGGGTGATTTCTGTTATCATTATGATTTAAAAAGGAGCCAAACAACTATGTGATCATCAACATAAAATACACAAATGGCTTCATATGATCACTATCCTTAATCCTTAATATAATCAGTCATATTTTCAAAATCAATGCCAAAATTTCACAGTTTCTGCCAGGGTATGCAAACTTTTGAGCACAACTGTATAAAATAAAAATAAAATTCTGTTACTTTACTCGTTACTCGAAAATCAATCTGATTACGTAACGCACGTTACTTGTAATGCGTTACCCCAAACACTGGTTACAGATGCCATTAATTTCTAGCATAGTTAGATTAATCAATTTAAAATGACTTCAACAATAACTCTGAGGGTCTTTGAATTTATTGAAACCCCTAACCCTAATATTAGCACTTAAAATGAACATGAAACAGCATTCACAACCCAATTTACTTCCAGAATGAGGCATATTCCTGAGCAAAACACTATATATATATATATATATATATATATATATATATATATATATATATATATATATATATATATAAAGATTTGGAAAACAATGGTTTGAGCAATTAGAAATTGTTGTGCTTCCTAGGACATACCAGCCAAAACCTGCACATATTATTACATTTCAAATAAATGTAATTTTACAAAGACAAATAATTTTTTTTCTTTGGAATAATGTGCACTGATGAATTATGCAGAATGAATCTGCTTATTAAGAAAGTAAATTCTAAAGAGGGTCAATTTTTATATCATGTTGACTTCAACCTAAGAAAAATCACTATACTTACCCTCAAGTGGTTTCTTGAAATTAAAAAACAGTGGGTGCACCAATAGGGCACAAAATAAGTAGTTGATGATATCAGCGTAACTAATGTCAGGCCATTTCTTTATGTCATCTACCCACTTGGGTGAGGCACTGTGAAAAGAAGGTCATGGGGACTCTGTAAAGTATCAACACTGTGAACCCAAATGTTTTTTGTTCTTTTTTGTTAATGTAATTTTTTATAAATTGAATATGATAAACATAACATTATACACTAAAAACATATGCCGATGTGAGAGAAAACACTAGAGACTGAAAAACGAAAACAGGCTTCTGTAATGAATTGTGGAATACTTCAGGGGCAGTGGTAGCTCAGCAGTTAAGGCTCTGGGTTACTGATCAGAAGGTCAGGAGTTCAAGCCCCAGCACCACCAAGATGCCACTGTTGGGCCCTTGAGCAAGGCCCTTGACCCTATCTGCTCCAGGGGTGCTGTATCATGGCTGACCATGCACTCTGACTCCAGCCTAGCTGGGATATGTGAAAAAAAAAAGAAGAATTTCACTGTATATGTGCAAATGTATAATGTGTGATAAATAAAGAAAATTATTATTATTAATACTTCTGTGTTCAGGAAAAAGGTGGATATTGGCTATTTTGCAACAGCTTTGAATATGGCTCATCCAGTCAGATTTCAGTGTCTGAATTATTCACTTATAATGAATCGATCTAAAAACAATAACTCTGAGAGCTCTAGAATTTGTTGATAACTTCCAGAATTTTAATCAAACGTAATTTAAATGTGTTGTCTGGACATGAGCATGTATACTGAGGGCTCTATCCTATCTTTGTGCCCTAGAGATTACTCGTCCTCCTCAGTGAGGTCAGCACGGCTGATCCTGATGCTGTAAAGCCCCTTGTCCTGACATGGACCTTCCAGGCAGACCACAGGAGACGTAAGCTGTCTGATCAGACCATATGCACCCATGAAGGTTGCTAGGTTACCAGAGAGAAAACCCAGAGCACACATGGCAGACTGCAGGCCAGTTACAGATAATGGACTAGAACATTGTGTAATGGGGCCTGTCATTTACAGTTCAATTTGTGGTCACAGACAACTTTTGTGGCTAGAAAACTTTAGATTTAATCTTGGTAAAAAACATTAAGCCACTTAAACCACATTCATATTCAAAGTCTGTTTAGGTAATAGCTACTACCTAGTTCCATTTTCTTTCATGTTTTTCCTTGGTATCTGTCAGTGTTGGTCAACACTGACGGATACAAAAACAATGGATACTGTCATGTGAAATATTTATTATAAACCTACTGATGAATGAATGAATGACTGGCTGACTGACTGAATGAATGAATGATCTATTTATTGTGAAAATCAACTGGGGTTTACGGTGCTTACAGTGTTGACAGCATAGAAATGAATTACAATCTGATGAAATTAGATAAATCTATTTATCTAGATTTAGACCTTTTCTTTTTGTCATTTCTCATATTTTAAAGATACACTACCGGTCAAAAGTTTTGAAACACTTGACTGAAATGTTTCTCATGATCTTAAAAATCTTTTGATCTGAAGGCGTATGCTTAAATGTTTGAAATTAGTTTTGAAGACAAAAATATAATTGTGCCACCATATGAATTTATTTCATTATAAAACTAAAATGTAATTATTTATTTATTTATTTATTTATTTTTAATTGATGACTTGGACCAAATAATAAAGAAAATCAGCCAATAAGTGCCAAACATAGATGGGAACTCCTTCAATACTGTTTAAAAAGCATCCCAGGGTGATACCTCAAGAAGTTGGTTGAGAAAATGTCAAAAGTACATTTCTGCAAATTCTAGGCAAAGGGTGACTACTTTGAAGATGCTAAAATATAACACAGTTTTGATTTATTTTGGATTTTGTTTAGTCACAACATAATTCCCATAGTTCCATTTATGTTATTCCATAGTTTTGATGACTTTACTATTATTCTAAAATGTGAAAAAAATAAAATAAAAATTATAATAAAGAATGAGTAAGTGTTTTAAAACTTTTGACCGGTAGTGTTCATATGTATATTTCTGTTTTCCATAAGTTTAATAGTTCAGACCATAACTATATATATATATATATATATATATATATATATATATATATATATATATATATATATATATATATATGGTTTTAGAAAGTGAGTGATAAAGTCATCATTTTGATAAAATAAAGATAATACTTGTATTAAGGAAATTCATGCATTCATCACAAAGTAATTACAAAGTAGAAATGTTGGTATATTTTCATCCAATGTCTAAGTGTGGTGTATATAGGCTTTGTAGCACAGTAAAGTTAGCGTTTCAGAAACTGATATGATGCAAAGGGTTTTACCATCGTTAGAACAGGAACTAGTCAGGTACGCTGAGCATGATGATAATAACAATGATTAGATATAATGGCAGATAACAGCGGAACAGAAAGTGGATAATGCACCAATCCATTGTGCACACACATGGGAAACTGAGAAAAAATCCTTTCCAGATAGACATCCCAAATTCTGTGCTTCAAAGCCACAAAGAAACCGTGTTAATCTCAACTATGGTTCTAATGTATCACAATTGACAGGAATATCTCATGACACCAAAACATAATTATGTGGAACTCTGGATCAAGACTCCATGCTCACAGTCTCTATGAAACACCTCCTTTAATGTTCCATGGGAGAAAGAAAGTCAGGTTTAGAATGACATGATGGTCAGTACATTTTTCTGTGAAATATGCCTTTAAGGATGACTCCTTTTTGGAACTGCTTTTGCATCGGGAGGGCGCCTATGATGCCTTAAAACGCTGCCTCCATAGGCAGCTCACTAGGTTTTGGAACAGAGCTTTAAAAAAAAAAAAAAAGGTGAGGTCTTGTGAGGTGAGCAGACATTTTGGAGTGATTAAATCTCATGAAAATCTTTACAAGATGGAATGAACATATGGATATGGTCATGTTTCCGCTCCTAGAAAAACAGGTCATCTCAAGCCCAGCCTACAGGAGAGCGATGTGCAGCTGTCACTCACACCACTCCAACACATGGCACAGAACAGACAGACCGAAAAAGACTAACAATGTGTTATCCTTTAAAGTGGTCCATGATTTGTCTCTAAAAGCAGTAAATAACTGAAGCCCTGCACCAAGTAACTAGTTACTCCAGGGTTGGCATTATTGTTTACAGCTATGCCAGTGAAACCTCACCAAATGTGATTTAAAGTGGGTGTGCTTTCTTTCAATTATAATATATAATATATTATATTACATATTCTATAATACTTCAGTCCACATTAACAGTTCACCCAAAACATTTTAGTCTTATTTACTGACCCTCAAGTTTTTTCAAACCCATATGCTGTTATTTTCCCAGTGGAACACAAAGAAAACATCTGAATAATACTGAATGCAGTTCAAATCTAATCTTCTTTCTCTAGTCTACATTCTAAAACTGCAGCAGCATGTTTGGTTACGGCATGTGCGAGAACACACACTCATAAATTCTCTAGCCTTACACATACTGTCAGAGAGGCCCTGTCCATGTCACATGGTAATGACAGTTTTTGAACAAATTAAAACATTTACTTCTGTAAAGCTCTTCCTTTCTGTTATATGCAACTCAACCCCCGGGCCCTCTGGATAGAAACCCGTATTTCTTTTATGTTGCTTACAATTTTCACAAGAACAAGGGGGAGGGAAAAAATGGGATGGAGAGAGAGGGAAATACAGAGAAGGAGGTTAAAGGCATCCGCAGAAGCTGCCAGGTTGGAAATTGGCAGAGTGATTTTATTCAGAGAGAAAACAGAACATTTAACCTCTGCATAGCCAATCACTTTATATAGAGAATGCTTCTTTTAAGAAAAATGTCAGATTGCTTTCCAGCTCTCCTCTCTCCTTCTCTCTCATTTCTTTCCCTGCCTCTGTAAGTATCTCTCAAAATACTCTTTTCTCTATTTCCATCTTTCTCCTCTGGATTTTCAACACTTTCTCCATATACAGTGCTCTTTACCTCTCTCTCTCTTTTTCCATTAACTTTTTGTCCATTTATCTTTTATTACAAAAAGATTTGAGAGTTGGTAGTTAATTCTGAAAGATCTTACAGATTAATAAAATACATAATAATTAGTCATTTATCACATTGGTTCTCAACTGGTGGGTCGTGACCCATTTGGCAGGGAAAAACAAAGCTAAATGTAAATAATAAAATGCAACTTTATAATTTTTTGGAATTATGATAAATAGGGTCATTCACTTTTAAAAGGGAAGAAAAAAGGCATCCCATATCTTGTGTTGTTGACGTCAAAGGCCATACATCCAATCAAGCCAGCCATGACGAAAATTTTAGAGTGCACCAATTATGAAAATGACAGCAATCTCAATTGTTACATGCTGATAGAGTTTGAATGAGCAGTCACATGAAGTACATCATTATGCTTTTCAATGGCTATGACTGAAGAGATCGGTATGTGTGACTGTCCTATATTTGGAGTTTTTTTTTTATTATTATTAGGGCTTGGTATTGCAGATTTCCCAATTTGATTCGATTCCGATTCATAAGCTCTTGATTCGATTCCAATTTCCTTTTGATTCAATATCATATAGGTTTATTATTTACAGTTATAATGTTCCTTTTGCTTACATATTAAATAAATTATCGCTAAATCAAGAACACCACAAATAAAACAAAAATTTTTTTTTTTTTTAAAAATACAAAAAATGCAAATACTTGAAAATTATTAAAGCTCTCCATGTCTTTATACCACACATGACATTCACTTAGATTTTCACTTTCTGACATAAGACTTCATTGCATTAGTTGTAAAAATAAGTGAATCTTAAAGGGTTAGTTTATCCAAAATTGAATATCTTCTCATCATTTACTTACCCTGGTGCCATTCCAGATGTATATATTTTTTTCTTTTTTTTTGTGAAAATATCTCAGCTCTGTTGATCCTTTCAATGCAAGTGAATGAGAAGCAGTGAGAAACAGATACATATTTAAGTTTTTTTTTTTTTTTACTATAAATCTCCACATTCACTAAGAGCTCTTCGTGCATATCGCCACCTACTGGGCAGGAAGGAGAATTATAGTAAGAAAAAAGTACTTAAATAATTATCTGTTCCTCACCCACACCTATCATATTTCTTTTGAAGACATGGATTAAACCACTGGAGTCTTATGGATTACTTATATGCTGCCTCTATGTGATTTTGGAGCTTCAAATTTCTGGCCACCAATAAATTGCATTGAATGGACCAACAGAACTAAGATATTCTTCTAAAAATCCTCATTCTGCAGAAAAAAAAGAGTGTCATACACATCTGGGATGTGAGATAATGAGATAATTTCCTTTATGTCTATCCCTTAAATGTCAAGTTTATTTTAAAGTCTACCTAGGCAAATAATAACACTATAGAATTGTAACTGTACATAAATATTTCAAGATGTACAGACTCGCAATTCAAATTATCAGTACATTGTATTTTAGATAATTAGCATAGCAACAGAGCCAATGAAAACATGTGCAGCAATGAAATGCTCAGGAAACAATGAAGGTTGAGTGATTGTTTTTACATTTTTACATGCCATTTAATAAAAGTGCCATTTACCAACAATAAAGAGTGACAAAAAAATTAAAATAAAATAAAAATAAGTAACAGATTTGTAATTTTCTTTTACCTGGAATGTAAAAGCGGGTTTCGCCCAAGGCTCCATACAAGCTAGAACCGCTACTGACAATAAACTAGACTGTTTTCATTCTGTAATTCTAGCAATGAGGATTTCAGAGATTAATTTACTGAGATTATGAGACTACAGTCAGTATTAAACTTGTGATGATCTTGTACATGAAGCACATTCATCCATTTAACTAATAGTATCTTTTCTCGCTGTATCTCCCATGATCCTTCCCCCACTGTCAAGTGAAGCGTCCGTGATGGCGCAACAGCCAGTATTTCGTCTCTCGCGAAATTTTCGTCTCTCACAGCCCGAAAAGAGTGGGTGCAAGACAATAAAATACGGTAGAGACTGCATTCGCTATAATATGGAACACAATTCTGATTCCTTAAATACTGGATGACATGGACGGTCGGCAACTGTTATGCGACACATGATAAAAGTTTATTAATAAACATGCGGACCTGCCGGCCCAATTTTTGACCGGCTCACAGGGAATTCTGTTAATTATACAGGGGACCTTCTAACAAGGTACATTAGGAAAATATAAATTTTACAAATTACATTTTATTACTTTTCATCATTTTGGTCACATTTTTCTTTTTAAAAATGAACAAATCAAAATATTCAATCAATAAATAAGATATTATATTTTGCATTATTTGTAATGTCTCTTTAACAAAAACTGGTATTTCTGTAAAGAGCAAATGTAAATGAGCACATTCAGCACATGAATGGCTTTATCCCATCCGTGCTATTCATTAATTACATTTTTGTTGTTGTTGTTCTTGTTCAGTAACTGGCTGTAAAGTACAGAAAGGGTATTAAAAGAGACACCCTTCAGTGACAAATGTGTTGAGTGGATCTCGTCTTTGGACACACATTACATGGAACAACTTTTACTCTCAAAGTACCTTGAAAGGATCTCACTGCTGAGTATTTCACACAGATTAAAATATTGATCTTGGGATTGAAGAATAAATATTGTTCAATCGAAGATCGTGATTAATCGTAAAATCAATATTTTTACTCATTATTATCATTACTACTATTATTGCAATTGAATATACAGTAATGTAAGTAACTATATTTTACATTTATTACTTTTTTTATTTCTGACCATATTGCATCAGAAGACAAGGATTAAGGAATTTGGGTTCCTTTATGCTGCATTTATGCTCTTTTTGGAACTTAAATGTTTTGGACCTAAAACTGTATATTGACTTACATTATGTGGGCAAAAACACATGCATCCTTCAAAACATCTCCATTTGTGTTCTGCAGAAAAAAATCAGAGTAATCATTTTTGGGTGAATTATCCCTTTAACATTTGTGCCATTATTGCATCACAGCTCTGAACATTAAACAGAAGCACAAAGCTCATAATGAATATGAGATAGTTGATGATAATAGGTCTCCTGGCAAGGCTTTGCAAACATTGGTTACTAGACCACCTTACTAGATTATCTTGTACTCCTCAATAGCTTCAGTGGGTGTGTACAATGGCTGATCTTCTAATCATGACCTGTGTGTTATTTTTGTAAAAAAAAAAAAAAGAAAATAAGGGCTTCCTGCTTCTTATCTCCATATTTTTGTACTCTCTTTCTCTCCCTGTAATGTATCGGTAATCGGCTAGCCTTATGCTAGCTCAGTCCTCTCATCTTTGCTGAGTTGATATTGGATCTATATCAATGCCTGTCACCACTGTGACCTTTTCCATGGCAAGTCGGTGCATTTATATGCTCCCATTTCCTGTTTACTCTGTAGGTATATGTGGATACACATAGACAAGATGGGTTGATAGAGTGGGTGTTAAGAGAGGGCAAAAGTGTTTAGCCAACAAATAAGATGCTCATGCTATTTTGAAATTGCAGGTTAAGGTTTCTTCTCTTTCAAAACTGAAGCCAAAATAAAAAATAAGCTTAATTTCAAAAGGTCATATAATAATAATATAAATACAGGGTGGTAGGTTTCATTGAACATTTAGGGGGCACATCTACCCCCTCAATGTGTATGAATAATAACAATGAAAAGTAAATTGTATCAACAAAAAATTCAATATAAGAACAAGTTTGTAAACAGATTAGTGCTCTGTGATTGGCTTGGTCTCTGAGCTCTGATTGGACAACAGCTGCCGGGCTGATCCTTTGCTCTTGGAGATGGCATAGAGGGGCACCCCTCAGGAGAGCAGATTAGAGTAGCTTTAAGAAGATTCAGCCGCTCGCTAAGCAGTGCATTTTAACAACACATTAAGAGTGCATGTGTTGTTAAAACTGATCACGCACGAAGCATGCATTTAGAGCTTTTGTCAACAACATAAATCAAGAAACTTGGTGAACTTGAAGTTACAATGCTATGCTACGATTAACAATAGAAATATGTGCATCTGAAAACACAAATGTCAATTTTGCATTAATGAAACCTCTATGAATAATTACAAATCTAATAGAAGAGAAATAGCTCCTGTACTTTTTTTTTTTTTTTTTTTTGGCTTGAATGCTGGTTTGAGGATAGAAGAAAAAACTCTAATAAAGACCTCTCAAGATCAAATATGTTATTGTTTAAATATGCGAAGAGAAAGATAAAGAGAGGAAGTAATCATATTTCAGATACATCTGTCTCTTCCTTTGTTATGCTTTGATACAAATACATTTGGCAATACTGTAAAGACAACTCATGCTAATAAAATATAATTGAACTGTTCAGAGAGATTTCAAGATTTAGCTGAATGCTAAATATAAGAACAGAGGAAGGGGTCTTACCGCCTAATGGTTGAAGCCCAAACCTGGCCCATAAACAAAACCCTGTATTTTCTTTATAATTAATCAGATTGTAGGCTCTTGTTCATGCTCAAACACAGAGCACATCACAGAAATTGTGGCAGCACGTCAATACTGTGTCAACAGATAACAAGCACAAACAGCCAGGAACATGACTGTTTTTTGTTTTTGTTTTGTTTGTTTGATTTTTAACATAACCAGAGGCATCCACAGCTACGAAGGTGCCAGTCAAATTAATGATTATAGAAGGTTAAGTCAAAAGAACAAAGTAATAAACATAAAATATGGGAGACCAGGGCTAGTTGTTACTTTTTTTTACTTCAGTAAATATTTATCAGAGAATGTTTATTTTTTAAATTTCCATATAGGGAAATATCCATTAATATAGGGAGTCTTTGTTACAAAAAAGCTATTGAACATTTCCACCATTTATTTTGTGCCCAAGAAAAAGGTATGGTTCATTGAACACACATTGACCTTGTGTGACCCAGTACTGTAGCATGTTATCACACTACATGGGGTAAGTTGTTAGAATGGGTGGTCTTTTTAGCAAAATGCAAACAACAGAACTATCATGAAACAGCAATGTAACCATTGTTTTGGTCAACAAATATTGTAATTAATAAACTGTATAAATGTACAACATTTACAACATGTGACTGTCACGTACGGGGAAGACAGGACCCAAGAGCAGAGGAATTAATTGGATTTATTAAACAAACACAAAAGTTCTTTCTTCAAACAAAGTCAAGCCCAGGAACTCTCTCTTCCGTGACACGGGCAGAGAACTGAGGAATCCTCCCCCACGGGGATACCGAAGGCTGCGGCCAATGAGAAGTTACTGTAACTACTCCACACGAGTAGACTCCAACTATAACAGAGCACAGTTACACACACAGTGAATGTTGCAAACACAACAGTAACAGTCACAATGACAGTAGACAATGATCGGACATGACACATGCGGGGGTCTAAATAAGAGAAACAAACAAGGAGAAAATGTCCCTCGCAGCTAACTGTAGTAATGACCAGCGTTCCCATGGAAACGCTAATTCAGCATGCCAGCGACACATGAACACGAGAACAAATGTAAACATGCTTTGACAAAACAGACAAGGAGCGATGATGCCACAGACCACCACAGGCGAACACACAACCTGGCAAGGTGCCATGACAGTGACATTACCGGAAGGCGATAACAACCGCCGGACTGTGCGCCCACACAAAGCGCGAACACGAAACACAAGACAGACACGGGACGATGATGTCATGGTCCTCGTCAGACAAAACCCAACCTGACCGGTTGAGAGCACCAGAGAGGTGATGACATCACCGGAGAGCATGGTCCCAAACAACCGGACCCATGCTCTCACACAAAGGGGGAACACAAAACACAAAGGCAGGCCGATACTGCCATGGTCCAGTCAGGTAAAACCTCAACCTGACACCCGGGCCGTGACAGTGACAACCTGATATTAATGAAACGTACACTTGTCCTGAGAGGGTTCAACTTTTTGGTGAAAATATACCTTCATTAGCTATACAGTATAATTCACTATCACCTGAATATATGCTGGTTATACTGCGTTCACGTTTTTATCCAACAGCTATAACAAATATATAATGATATTGGAATTTTAATTTGGAAAAGAAAATGTACAAAAAAAAAAAATTCTTATTCTAAATATTCTAATTCATTCAGTTGTAAAGGTGTTTGAAACCAACATAATAAATAAATAAACTGTTAAAGAAAACCTGTTTGTGTAATTGGACATTTTTACTTAAAACCTTATAGTTACAAGCCGCTTTTCCACCATCGGTCCGAACGGTTCGGAGCACGGAATGGTTACGGTAGCATTTCCACTTGAGCACAGTCTGGCACGGCATGATTATCAACCATTCTTGGCCCGTAATTCTCGGCATGGTTAGCTAACCAACCGTGCTCAACAGTGCTGTTGGAATGGCTTTAGTATGTGCCGTGGTGACTCTTGTCAGTTTGCCAACGCCAAGGTAACTTATAGCACTTTTATTTGTTTCCAGCTTGCCAAGTTCGCTAATATTTGGCTGAAGTTAATAATAAAATAAAAAAATATCAACATATTCTCAAATATTATTTTCATATAATACTTATATTATAATTTGTCAATAAATGTTCTTTATAGTTAGTCTGGGAATTTTTAACTTTGTGTTTGTTCCTTATGGTTAGATCAAGTGGAAATAACTCCTTAAAGGAATAGTTCATACAAAAATGAAAATTTGCTGATAATTAACTCATCCTCAGGCCATCCAAGATGTATCTGTGTTTCTTTCTTCATCAAAACAGAATTAAAAAATTTTTGGATTTAATTTCAGGCCTCCTCCTTTAAACAATGCAAGTGAATGTCCTCCATTTTTTGACGGTCCAAAATGCATATTTAGGGTGCATTAAAATAATCCACATGACTCCAGTCGACAAATAAAGTTCTTCTGAACCCAAATGATTGATTATTTTTAGAAACAAAACAATACTTATATACTTTTTAACTACAAATGTTCGCTTCCGTACATCTCTGTGACGCGCGCTCATGAGAGGGATGACGTAAGCTCGTTGGTAAGGTCACGCGTCACGTGGAGGAGGAGGCAGGAAGCGCGTCATTGTTTACAAGAGAAACTTGTGCTGTTCACAAACCAAAACAGTCCAAAACAATTTCAAAACAATATAAAATAAAAATCATTTCCAAATAATAATAATAAAAAAAACATTACTGCAGTAAATAACCATCCTTTATTTCGGAGCAATGCCATTGTGTTATCTACTTGTGCTTTTTCTTTAGCAGAAATATATAGGCTATATTACTGTCAGGAATTCAAGCCACACAAGTTGCAGTTAGTGAAACCAAGTGTGAGAGCATTTATTGAGATTCACAGGATTTACAGGGTTTACACAGTGAGATCAATGGTACAGGTGATATCACACAGAAGAGAAGCTTCACAAACTATTTATGCAGGCAGTGATGAGCGAGTGAATTGAGTGCAGGTGCGGTGAATTAGAAATCGGGTGATGAGCGGAGCGCTGAGGGAGGCGTAACAATGACAAAGTTTTCACACATACATGAGTTCGCTGGAAAAACAGCACGGGCACAGCCGATGAATTCAGATATTGACACTTTGTTTCTTTCGATGGTCTGAATACTCATGATACTCAGGGGTAAAATGTTCACTGCACACCCTCCAATATTTGAGAGAATGTAGGTGTGTACTGATTTCCAGGTTCAGCGCGATAAGCTAGAGCTTCAATTGCTCATGATCATGTATAAGCAATCGAAGAAAAGTTTATATTTTTCCTGGCATGCATTTTCTTTGATGTTTCTGAGGGTTGAAGCATCCAGGATACACACACCAAACGACCATTTTGAACAATACAAATCCACAGCAAAGACAATTAAACTTTTGTACAGTGCTGCTCCTCTTGTAAACAATGACACGCTTCCTGCCTCCTCCACGTGATGCGTGACCTTACCAATGAGCTTACGTCATCCCTCTCATGAGCGGGCATCACAGAGATGTACGGAAGTGAACATTTGTAGTTAAAAAGTATTGTTTTGTTTCTAAAAATAATCAATCATTTGGGTTCAGAAGAACTTTATTTGTCGACTGGAGTCATGTGGATTATTTTGATGCACCCTAAATATGCATTTTGGACCATCAAAAATGGAGTACATTCACTTGCATTTTTTTAAAGGAGGAGGCCTGAAATGAAATCCTAAAAATCTTAAATTCTGTTTTGATGAAGAAAGAAACTCAGATACATCTTGGATGGCCTGAGGGTGAGTAAATTATCAGCAAATTTTCATTTTTGGGTGAACTATTCCATTAAGATACAGTAATAACTGCATGTTTTCAATTTATACAGTGTCAGCCACAATTCCTCAGTGATTTAGTCGCTTTATTGCACCGTAAAAATGTACAGATCCTGTTCTTTAAAAAGAATATCCAAGGTTCTTTATCACAGAAAATAATTCTGACTCTTACCTCAGTTTGAGAAAAAAATAAATAAAATAAATGCTTGTCCTGAAATGCATTTAATTGGAAGGCTAAGGCGTAACAATTGTACACTTGCCCTGTATACTTCTATTGTGAGCATTATCACAGAAATTATCTTTAAATATTCCTTAAAAGTAAAAGAGACCTCTATAACATTGTTGATTCTGGAAAAACATATCACATCCAGTGAGACCACCAAAAATAAATAAATAAATAAATAAATAAATTAAAAAAAAATTACTGTATGTATACAATCTATTATCCAGTATCAATTTTTCCCAGGCCAAGCCAGCCCCCCCCACAATTTCTCACAGCATTCCAGCAAGAGATGAATATGTGAGGCGCAAACAGGACGCAAATGCACCAAGCGTGAGGAGATATTCAGTGCTGCACTGTTATTCACCTTCTAAATGCCCCAAACTAATTTAGTTGGACAGGACAATAATAAAACTTCCTCAAACACTCACTAAACCATGCACACACTGATACAGCTGTTTTGGTTTAAGATGTGTGTCAGTGTATTTGTCCTCTGAGTTAAATTACATGATAAGACAGAATAAGATTACAAGAGACAATGCGCTGATATCCAATTTGTGATTACTCTGAATTACACAACATCTCCCTCTCCCTGTTTTCAATATATTTGTCCTGTATACTATATATGCCTATTTTATCAGCTCTGTAACCCCTCCACTCCTTCCATTATTTGCCTCCCCCTCTCTCATCTCTTTATATCCCTCCATCACTGGGGTCAACCCCCGTGTGTAGGCCTTACCATCTGTGACTGGGATCTGTAAAATTCCTTTTATTTAAGTGTGCACATGCTCTCTCTCTGTGGGTGTGAGTATAATCTTGCCAAAGCCTGTGTAAACAGGACTAATGCATTCTAAACTTTGGAGTCTGGTGTGAGCCGCTGCCTAATTCCTTATAAACCTACATTTGACAGCTTTTCCTGCTTTTTTTCTATTTAGATCTCACTCTCTCCCCCTTTCTTTCTTTACATAACATTTTCTGCTACACAATATTCCTCAGCCAATTCATAGCATTTAAACTAGATTTTTTACATTTTCTAAAGTATATACATTTTCCGAATACAATTGTGAGTGCTAGTTTCCAAGGAGTTGTTATGTGGTTGCTAAGATGCTCTAATTGGTTGCTGGGGTGATCCTATGGTTTTGTTTACTACCCCAAGCCCAAAGAGCCCATCTCTAAAGAACAAAATAAACTTTGGTTGTCCACGTGCCACTCTGTTCCCTACATTTGGCTCGGGTCCCTCAGGTTGGCCGTGCAAAACTCGCTGCTAAGATGCTTGTCGAGTATCTGCCTAAGTGTTGCTATATGGGATCTGGTTTAGCAAGAACGTGTTCAGTCTGAACAGACCCTGAGTCCAAAGAGCCCACACCAGTGTCTCTATGATATTCTGTTCCCTAGGTATGGTATCCCTAGATAAGGGATTTTTCCATCATAATATTTCATCCGACAGGCAAAAACTATACAGCTAAGTCAGATGGCTTAGAAAAGTAATAGCACCTCTCTTACAATAGTAATAGTACCTCTCCTCAACAAGCAGCCAGATGTGAGGTATCATTCGTGTCTGTAGCACACACGATGTGGGGCGTGTCAAGGTTTAATAGTTGGGGTTAGGGGTTTCTTCAAAACCTTAACCACAAAGTATGAGCAATACTTATAGTATTCATCACTAAGGCTGTTCAGCTTTAAAAGAGATATCATAACCTGAACAATTCAATTCAACACACACACACACACACACACACACACGGAGTGCAGCAGTTATATGACAAAGTACGGTAACAGGTGCAACTTCAATAAATAATCTAGCCCGCATACACACTTACTCACCCGCAACACACAATTACACAACCACACACAACTCTAACTCTCTGAGTGACTGAACTATCACACTCCAGAACTGAAACATAGACTGAAACAACAGAGGAGAGAGAAGAGTGGAGAACAGTAGGCTATCCCGTGAGAAAGCAGACTCACATTGTGTGTATGTGTGATCTCTCCATCCAAATGCCTTTGAGGTGTAAAAAAATATATCTTCTCTCTGGTGGACCCCTGTGCTTAAATCTCTCTTGGCCTCTCTAAGGTTGTTCTCGCAAGTCTAACTGAACACAAACACAAACCTCGGTTCATTTAAGCTGATTATGCACACCTTACTGTGAGTTAAAAAATACTGCATCTGAAATGTCTCCAAACACAATTTACCGAGGCAATAAAATCCTGCCTTTATTTTTCTCCAAGAATATAAGATCACCTCAGACTGTGTACTTTTTAAAATGCAGTGTGCTGGGATACTGAGAAGGGTCTGTCTGCGTCCTGCAAGTCTACTTCATGACACGTCCACAACAAGGCACGCTTACTACAAGTCACACCCTGCTTTAAGTAAGCAGTGAAATGCTGAAGCCTTGCAACAGTTGATTGTGACATTCATACACTGTGTTTGTTGTGTTTATCTGGAGTCCCGCAGCAACTCTACACCTACACCAATCTCTACCTCTAAACCTAACCCTAAACTGTAAAAAAAATTGACATAAAATCAACAGTAACTTACTGGCAACAAATAGCCAGCAAGCTGCTGTATTCCATACAACAGTAAAACTATCTACAGTAGTTTACAGCATATTGTATAGTGATATATAGTATGTGATGATTCCCCCCACTGGCCCTTTTTAATCATGGCCTCCTAATAATCCCCATCTATTAATTGGTTCTATCACTCTACTCTCTCCTCTCTACCAACAGCTGGTGTGTGGTGAGCTTACTGGCGCACTATGGCTGCCGTCACATCATCCAGGTGGATGCTGCACACTGGTTATTTGCACAAAATTGTGCTGAAAGTGTGCTAATAATAAAAAAAAAATATATATATAATAAAAAGAAAATGTATATAAATTAAATATATCATGTTTATCAAAATATCAGACAGTCTTCTACATCTTTGCAGTATTTTATTTATTTATTTTAAGTTCTCTTAAAAGGTTAATCAATGGTTCTTGAACCAAAAACAGTCCTTATTTAGTTTTACATGACCTTTCTCTAAAATGTAAAAATTGTTTTGTTACTGTACTTTTAAGAAATGTTATGATTAACTAATTCAATAAAGTTACTGGACCTTCAATTTAGGGCACTTTTCTTTGAATATTAATTATTTGTGTATGTATGTCTTCATTTATTTTTACTACGTTCAAATGCCTTTCTATTGATTTTTTTGTCTTAATCATGTCCTAGACCCAGACACACACACATACAAACAACAACAAAAAAAATTTGCACAAGCATAATTTCCATAAACTATTTTGTTGGTCTTTCACAAAAAAAAATATTTTCCATGATATATAATTTACAGTGAATAAAATAAAAGTGAAATATATGAACCAAACAATATAAAACAAAGCAACAGACAAAACTGCAGCAGCTGAACACTATGCTCTTTCTTTTTCTAATTTACTCGCAAGCTATGAGGAAACATAAAATGCTCTACCTTGAAAAAAATAGCCACATCAGTTGTCTGGCTGAGCTTTGATTTGAATAAAAAGTGCAAAAGATGGCTAGAAAAGTCCTGGCCAGTGAAAACAGGGGTTTGTGATTGATAATGTTTTGGGCCTAAAGCTGCAGGATCAGCAATGCTGGCCTGGGAACAGTAATTTTCATTAGTGTAGGACAGGAACGATAATAGAAGAATACAATCACTCACACACACACACACACACACACACACCACACACACACACGTCAGCTTAAACTTCACACGATGTCAAACAGTGAGCGTACCATCAACATGAAACAGAGAATACCTAAACTTGACACATGGACGAGATAAGAGTGTCATTAGCATGAGATTATGTGAGTGGAATACTGCAGGTGGTAAATGATGAGGGTTTTTCAGCGTTATGGATGTTGAATTGACAAATAATACCACAGGCTAGCTGTGTCTCACACAGCTTCTGTTCACAGACACAGCAGATGTACAGCAGTGTCAAAGGAAGACAAAACCAAATTCCACAGGAGTAGTGTAAAACAAGAGAGAGACTAATGCAAAGAAGGTCTTAAAGGGATAATTCATCCAAACATTTAAATTATGTCATCATTTACTCACATTTATGTCGTTCAAAACCCGTATGACTTTCTTTCTTTCTTTTTTTATTTTTTATTTTTTATTTTACTGAACACAAAAGGAGACATTTTAAAGGATGTTACGTTCAGTGATTTCAATACAATAGCAGTTGATAGTGGCACACATAAAAACTAACTAAGCACCCAAATGTGTCTTAAAAGTAGTCTATGAGACTCATGCATCATACTCCAAGTCTTCTGAAGTTATCTGATTACTTTCTCTGATGAACAGACTGAAATTTAAGTCATTATTTTGAAATCAATTCAAATCAAATCATTGATCAACTTCTATAAACAGAGCATAAATCAAATATGGTGATATGTACTGTAAATAACATCCAACCTCATTGGTTCTTATGTCATGATGTCAAAACATCCTGTTACAAAATGTGCATGGATTAATTTTATGACACTTTTGGGTGTTTTTTTGTTTTGTTTTTTTTTTCACTTTTTCCCTTCAAGTCACTATCAACTGCTGTTGTATGGAAATCAGTGAAAAGAACATCCTATAGATCACAACCATCACAAATCCGATTAAGTTTGAAAAATCTGTTTTCAGTTTCCTAATGTCAAATTTAAAACGTATTAGTGTAGACATGGCCATAAAATAACTGCTTTTGTGTTTATGTCATATGGGTTTGGAACAACATGAGTGAGTAAATGACAGAATTTTCATTTGTGGGTAAATTTTGCTCTTATGGAAAGAAATTTGTACTTTTATTCACCAAAGTGGCATTCAACTCATCATAATGTATAGTCAGGACATTAATATTGTGAAAAATTACTATTACAATTTGAAATATTTTTTTATTTTATTTTTTTTCAGAACTTCTTCAACTACTTCAAAGTGTTCTCATCAAAAAATCCTCCACGTGCAGCAATGACAGCTTTGCAGATCCTTGGCATTCCAGCTGTCAGTTTGTCCAGATACTCAGGTGACATTTCACCCCACGCTTCCTGTAGCACTTGCCATATATGTGGCTGTTTTGTTGGGCATTTCTCACACACCTTACATTCTAGCTGAACCCACAAAAGCTCAATGGGGTTAAGATCCATAACACTCCAATTATCTGTTGTCCAATATCTGTTTCTTTGCCCTCTCTAACCTTTTCTTTTTGTCTTTCTGTTTCAAAAGTGGCTTTTTCTTTGCAATTCTTCCCGTAAGGCCTGCACCTCTGAGTCTTCTCTTTACTGTTGTACAGGAAACTGGTGTTGAGCGGGTAGAATTCAATGAAGCTGTCATCTGAGGACATGTGCCGTCTATTTCTCAAACTAGAAGACTCTGATGTTCTTATCCTCTTGTTTAGTTTTACATCTGGCCTTCCACATCTCTTTCTGTCCTTGTTAGAGCCAGTTGTCCTTTGTCTTTTAAGACTGTAGTGTACACCTTTGTATGAAATCTTCAGTTTTTTGGCAATTTCAAACATTGTATAGCTTTCATTCCTCAAAACAATGAATGACTGATGAGTTTCTAGAGAAAGCTGTTTCCTTTTTGCCATATTTTACCTAATATTGACCTTAAGACATGCCAGTCTATTGCATACTGTGGCAACTCAAAAACAAACACAATGTTAAGCTTCATTTAACGAACCAAATAGCTTTCAACTGTTTTTGATATAATGGCAAGTGATTTTCTTGTACCAAATTAGCAATTTAGCATGATTACTCAAGGATAAGGTGTTGGAGTGATGGCTGCTGGAAATGGGGCCTGTCTAAATTTGATCAAAAATGACTTTTTTCAAATAGTGATGGTGCTGTTTTTTACATGAGTAATGTCCTGACTATACTTTGTGATCAGCTGAATGCCACTTTGGTGAATTAAAGTACCAATTTCCTTCCGAAACAGCAAAATCTGTACATTATTCCAAACTTTTTGCCGGCAGTATGTATATATATATATAAACATGCACTCAGACGATTCACTGTGTGTATCACTCCGCTTGTGTTCATGCAGTTCTAAACTAAAGTGTAAGAGCAGTGCAGATGTGTTAAGAGCTATCTGTCTCTTTACATTTCATTTTGTGACATTACATATTTTAGCCAGCAGGTGGCAGCAAAAGACAATTTTTGTGTGTAATATTAGCCAGTTGGTGATGTGAAATAAGTCAACGTCAGTCAGTGTTTACATTCAACAGCACTCCGTGATCGCTCGGATTACTACTACAATACTAAAGCTAGGAAACTGCTTTAAAAAGCTTTAAATTAACAACTTCAGCATTATGGCTCATCACAGCTGAGAGACACAACAGACTGATTAATTACTCAAAACTCAAGGCGCTTACCTCTTACCAGAGTTTCCACATTGGAGAGAAAATACTATTCAAAATGGCAAAAGACATTGCGGTTTCTATAAGACTCTTGCGCACCAGCTACTATGAAACAGGGAGGAATACCCCCCCCGGACTATTTTTCCACTGAGAAAATAGGATGAATTTCACCAAAATGACATTATTTTCAGAAAGCTGTCTAACAGACTACAGATGAAGTCAGAAGTTTACATACACTTAGGTTGAAATCATTAAAACTAATTTTTTAACCACTCCACAGATTTCATATTAGCAAACTATAGTTTTGGCAAGTTGTTTTGGACATCTACTTTGTGCATGACATGAGTAATTTTTCCAACAATTGTTTACAGACAGCCAAGACCTCTTGTGGACCTCCACCAATCTAGTTCATCCTTGGGAGCAATTTCCAAATGCCTGAAGGTACCACATTCATCTGTATAAACAATAGTACACAAGTATAAACACAATGGGACCACGCGGCCATCATACTGCTCAGGAAGGAGATGCATTCTGTCTCCTAGAGATGAACATAGTTTGGTGCATAAAGTGCAAATCAATCCCTGAACAACAGCAAAGGACCTTGTGAAGATGCTGGAGGAAACAGGTAGACAAGTATCTATATCCATAGTAAAATGAGTCATATAGACATAACCTGAAAATCTGCTCAGCAAGGAAGAAACCACTGCTCCAAAACTGCCATAAAAAAGCCAGACTACAGTTTGCAAGTGCACATGGGGACAAAATTATTACTTTTTGTAGAAATGTCCTTTGGTCTGATGAAACAAAAATTGAACTGTTTGGCCATGATGACCATCGTTATTTTTGGAGGAAAAAGGGTGAGGCTTGCAACCGTGAAGCATGGGGGTGGCAGCATCATGATGTGGGGATGCTTTGCTGCAGGAGGGTATGGTGCATTTCACAAAAAAGATGGCATCATGAGGAAAGAAAATTATGTGGATATATTGAAGCAACATCTCAAGACATAAGCCATGAAGTTAAAACTCGGTCGCAAATGGGACTTCCAAATGGACAATGACCCCAAGCATACCTCCAAAGTTGTGGCAAAATGGCTTAAGGACAACAAAGTCAAGGTATTGGAGTGGCCATCACAAATCCCTGACCTCAATTCATAGACATTTCTGGGCAGAACTGAAAAAGCATGTGCGAGCAAGGAGGCCTTCAAACCTGACTCAGTTACACCAGTTCTGTCAGGAGGAATGGGCCAAAATTCCAATAACTTATTGTGAGAAGCTTGTGGAAGGCTACCCAAAAATGTTAAAGGCACTGTTACCAAATACTAACAAGTGTATGTAAACTTCTGACCTACTGGGAATAAAAGCTGAAATAAATAATTCTCTCTACTATTATTCTGACATTTCACATTCTTAAAATACAGTAGTGATCCTAACTGACTAAGATAGGGAATGCTTTCCACAATTAAATGTCAGGAATTGTGAAAAACTGAGTTGAAATGTATTTGGCTAAGGTGTATATAAACTTCTGACTTCAATTGTATACAGTTTTTTTTTAATTATTTTTATTTTATTTTATTATTATTATTATTATTATTATTATTATTATTATTATTATTTATTTTTTTTGGATAATAAGTAAGTTGTTGTAAGCCTAATAAATAAGATTTCAAATACATGGAATTGGGGAGTATCTCAGTGAAACAATACTTTTTATAATATAACTGTGTTTTTTGATAATAATGTAATGTAATGTAAATTAATGTTATATTATATTATATTATCCTTTCATCTTAATGAGGTTTTACAGTTGCCTGGTGGTACAAATAATGATACAACATTTCTTTACTGAATACTTTTTTTCTCAGTATAATTCAATGCTTATGCATTTGTCCCTATCATTTAAGTCTGTCACATTGTGTTCAGGTGGCACATAAATGTGGGACTTGAGTAGGTATTTTGATCATTTTGTTTATATTATTGTACATTTTATTACAGTTTTTCTCAATCGATTTTACACGTTTCTCCAACTCAGGTCACTGCTCTCAAAACAATTAACACAGCCATCTGAACACTTTATAATTGTCCTAAACAGATTTTTCTCTTGATTTTTAAAAATTTCTCGAAACACTACACACACATTTCCCTGATCCAAGATTCATATTTTCAAAAAAGTTAACACAGACAACTAAATTAAAAATACACGTTAAGTTGTCAAATCCCTTCATGTTGATATCTGCTGTGTTTGTAATGCACACAGCAAAGAAAAAGCAATTTACTAATTTTTCACACAGTTATCATGACTTTTGCAAATATAAAAATTCAGAGCAAACAAACCATTAGAAAGAAGAAAAAGAGGGAAACAAGATGAAGAAGAGGTGCAAATGGAGAAGTGGTAGAGTGGGTAAAGGAAGATAAATTAGGAAGATGAACTGAAAAAATCTGTACCATCTGTGCTTATAGTGCTGTCTTACGTAGGTCTATACAATATAGCAAGAGTGCTATTTTTTTTTTTTTTTTTTTATAGTAAACTTCCTCATCCTCTCTCCAGAGGAAGAGCAGGAACAACTTGAAATTTAGATACATTTTATGAAAACACATGAAATATGGTCTTTATTGTGGATTTCTATGATAAATGTGTTATTTCAAAGTAGAATTGTGTGTCTATAGCTGAATATGTTATGATTTCAATAGAGAATACATCTATAGTTTTAATGTAAGTATTTCGTTTTAATAAATGTATTATCAGAAAAGAATACATTGCTTCATTATGCAGTGAAATTTAAATATTCTGCTAAATTAAGTTTCTGTTCCCTATCTGTCACTCACTCGACGTTGTGTCGATGTAGTGACACTAGGTGTCACTCTTGGAAGCCCCAAACACCTCTGCTTTTTTGAAAAAAGGCCAATGAGAATTGGCGAGTGGAGTTTGCATGCCACTCACCCGGACATACGGGTATAAAAGGAGCTGGTATGCAACCACTCATTCAGATTTTCTCTTCAGAGCCGAGCGGTTGTATTCAGTGCACTGAATTCAATTCCCTCCAAGAACGCACCTCAAAACTGATGGATTTACGGCTCATTTCAGCGGCTTCTCCCCCTCTGCACCCATGGAATGCAGAGAATGCCCCTAAGCGCTTCGGCAGAGCGAAAATAAGAGAGTATATTCTAAAAGAGTATATTTTCATTCACAAAAAGAGCGGCACACACACGGAGCATCTTTTTAAAGATGCCTTTCCGTTTGTGTGTTATTCCTGGTTGTGGTCGTTATCGCTCTGCTTCTGATGGCCACGATCGCTGTCTTACATGTCTGGGCACTGCCGTTCGTGGATGAGTCATGTCCTCATTGCAAGAACATGACCATGGCAATGTTGCGGTCGCGGCTTGCTTTTGTAAGAAAGAAAGCCACCCCAGTGGCTCCCTGCACCGGTCTTTCTACCTATGGGTTTGAGGCCGCGTCAGTTAGCACTGGGGGCGATTTGGGGACATCAATGGGAACACCTCCGCCAGGTATCCCCCCACGGACCTCCCATTCCCCAGCACACTCGCTTGCCCCGATCGGGCTCTCGCATGAGACCGCCGGCACGTCTCAGCACGAGTTCGACTTCTCGTTTGGAGCTCGGGAAGATGATGAGTTATCGAGCACAGCATCGGAGAGTGGGCTCGTCCAGTCCGACGCAGAGCTTCGGCTGGGCTTCCTCCTCCCCACCCGCCATATGTCCGAAATGATCATTCCCTTGGTCCCCCTTGCCTGGAATTTGAGCACGTGGCTCACGCTTTCCAACCCGTCGCAATGGCTGACCCGGACTGTCCGACTCGGCTACGCGATTCAGTTCGCCAGGCACCCGCCCAGGTTCAGCGGCGTCCGCTTCACCTCGGTGAAGGGCGAGAACACCGCTACCTTGCGTGCGTAAATCGCTACTCTTATGCGCAAGGGCGCGTTAGAGCCTGTCCCTCCAGCCGAGATGAAGAAAGGATTCTACAGCCCTTACTTCATCGTACCGAAGAAAGGCGGTGGGTTGCGACCAATCCTGGACCTGCAAGTACTGAAACGGATTTTGCACAGCCTCCCGTCAAAGATGCTGATGCAAAAATGCACTCTAACGGGAGTCCAGCATCAAGATTGGTTCGTGGTAGTAGACCTGAAGGACGCGTACTGCCACGTCTTGGTCTTACCTCAACACAGACCCTACATGCGGTTTGCCTTCGAAGGCTAGGCATACCAGTACAAGGTCCTCCCCTTCGGCCTGTCCTTATCCCCTCGCGTATTCATGAAGGTCGAAGAGGCAGCCCTTGCCCTGCTAAAGGAAGTGGGCATCTGCATCCTCAACTATCTCGAGGACTGGCTAATCCTAGCTCACTCGAGAGTTGCAATGCACACACAGGGACCTCATGCTCCGGCACCTCAGCCAACTGGGGCTTTGGGTCAACTGGGAAAAGAGCAAGCTCTCCCCAGTTCAAAGCATCACTTTTCTTGGTTTGGAGTTGGACTCAGTCTCGATGACAGCACGCCTCACGAACAAGAGTGCGCAGTCAGTGCTGAACTGTCTGAAGTCATTAAGACGGAGGACAGCGGTTCCACTGAAAATGTTTCAGAGGCTCCTGGAGCATATGGCATCCTCAGTGGCAGCCACACCGCTCGGGTTGATGCATATGAGACTGCTTCAGCACTGGCTTCAGACTTGAGTCCCGAGATGGGCAAGGCGCCACGGGACACATCACGTGAAGATCACGCCGAGCTGTCACCGCCTCTTCAGCCCTTGGACCGACCTTGCATTTCTATGAGCAGGGTTCCCCTAGACCAGGTCTCCAGGTGCATTGTGGTTACAACAGACACCTCCAAGACGGGCTGGGGTGCCGGATACAATGGGCACACAGCAGCCGGCTCCTGGACTGGCCCGCAGCTGTGTTGGCATATTAACTCCCTAGAGTTGTTGGCAGTACTGCTTGCCCTGCGAAAGTTCCGGCCGTTGATCCAGGGCAAGCACGTGTCAGTCCGGACTGATAACACAGCGATGGTAGCATACATCAACTGTCAAGGCAGTCTACGCTCCCATTGCATGTCACAACTCGCCCGCCACTCGACCCCATGTGATATTTTCTGCAAAATCGTTTCCCTCTTGGCAAACTGCGTCTTCCTTGGGCAGAGGCCCCTCTGCCCCTGGTTGCCATGCTCTGTAGAAGCTCCTCCCCCATTGGGTAGGACCTACCATGGGACCTCTCCACATGACATAATTCCGACAAGACTCGGTATGACCATGTGACGTATTCCATTCAAAATACCTCCCCCCCCATCTTTTTGGGAGGGTGTGGTCTCCGTGGTGTCTTCCCCTTGGGAGGAACACCCCCCGACGCAGACACTTATGGCTCCCAGTCAGTTAACAAATTCCACTCTTTTTGGGGAG
This sequence comes from Myxocyprinus asiaticus, assembly GCF_019703515.2. Lineage (NCBI taxonomy): Eukaryota > Metazoa > Chordata > Actinopteri > Cypriniformes > Catostomidae > Myxocyprinus > Myxocyprinus asiaticus. The sequence continues at coordinate 11,293,554 of NC_059351.1, read as the reverse complement.
AAAAGAGAGGGAAAGAGGCCTCGGCTGGGCTAGCCTGTCCCTATAGTTGGGCAGTCGACTTGTTCCTGATGGACTGTTCGCGGTTAAATGACGGCCTGGTGTGCTGGCTACGAGGCACACAGCGGTCTGCCCATCACACATGTAGGACTTTACTGGTTGTTTAGATCAGTGTTACTATCAGAAATAAATAATAATTATTTCTTTAGTTATTAATTAATATTTAAATTAAATAATAGAATCTAACTCATTAAAACCTCATATGGTGCTCCAGTAAATGTAGTGTGCTATGTTTAGGAGCAGGTTGGGTTATTAGCAATAATTAATAATGATCAAAGATAATTATTAATTATTAAAATCAATAGAACATTGATTTGAATCAATGTTAGTTTTTTTAATCCTTTAAATCAACAATTATCAAAGATAATCGTTAATTGTTAACATAGATGAAACATTGATTAAAATTAACACTAGCTTACTGATCCTTCAAATTCAACAATCAAAGATAATTATCAATTATCAAAAATCAATAGAATATTAATAAGGATTAATATCGCTGGGGCACCACCCTGGAATCAGGGACTAATAACCAGATAGTATAACAGTCTATCTACATTGATTTTCGAAAAAAACAAAACAAAAAACAAAAAACAAATGTGTTTGCAAAACAAACCAAAACACTTCTCTTTGAAATATAAAGTTTATTTATGCAGTAATATCAATTAATAATTAATACAATGCAGTCAATAAACTTCCGACTTACAACTACAAACTAAACAGTGATATGATTAGATCCTACAACACATGAGGAGTGTGTGTGTGTGTGTGTGTGTGTGTGTGTGTGTGTGAGAGAGAGAGTGTGTGTGTGTGTAAGGAAGGACATGCACAAAATGGCGGACGTGACTCCCGTGGAGAGTATGTCACGCGATATTTCCGGCCAGAGAATATGGTCGCGAATGTGGGAGGAGAGAAACCGGTCAATGGCATCTACCAGTTTACCGCGTGTCTCTGCTTGTACGATAACTTAGGGATAAAGCTGAGCTTTATCACGAAGTTATCTACTAGCCAAAAGTGTTTGCGAGAATGTTTGTGAGGGGTCATGTGTGTGTGGTTAGTACGAGAGAGAGAGAGAGAAAGAATAATGTGACGGCCCCAAAGCCGATTTTGTGATCGTGGGAGAGAAAGCAGCTGTTAGTTTATCACTCAGAGATGCGGTGGACGGCTCGTAAACCGTCCCGCGGTCTTTAATTCTTTAATGGATAAACTCAGTGTGCCGGTCTCACCCGCGATGGCGGAAATGCACAACAATCCAATGTGGCTGGACAACAACACAGCAGATCTCATTCGTGATAATAGTACATTACAGTAATACCTTGAGTATTAGCCACAATGAGCGGACTCGGCGGTCTGTAAACTGTACAAGCAATAACCTTGATACACAAGAATAACACACTATAATATTCTATCTCTGCCCAGACGTAAACCTCTTATTTGAATCGCATGAGGATGCAGCTAGAATGTGTGTTCATCCGTCCTTTAACTCCGACTCGGTTCCTCGAGGCTCGGGTGATGACGGGAGGCCATTTCCTCGCTCTGTCTGCGGGCGGAGAAATCAGCAATGTTGACTTGATTGAAGATGGAGAGAAATCTTTTATCTCTTCACTTCTACAGACAAACGGATGAAGATGCGGATTGCTCAGCGGTCTCCTTCTGATCCGTTAGAGTGTTCGGTGGAACACAGAGTAATCTCAACTCGTCCAGCGAGATGGAGATTGTATGGCCACAGTTTCAAGTCGGACGTTACTTCCTTGTGTCACGAGGCTACACCTGAGCGTCTACGCACGGCGAGCAAAGTTGCTGGAAGCAAATCCCGGAAGCATCTCAGAGTTATTTCTACTCCCGATGACGTCATGGTTGAGGGGCGTTCTGTTGTGTGCCTCATCCAATAGGAGTTGAGAGTTTGATCCTTTAGTGAGCAAGGCTTCATGGGATTTGTAGTCTGTTTTGGACTCCCTTTGTTTGATTTTGGCGTGGTTTTTATCAGTAAGATTTGACTTTGTATGTGGGCCTCAGTTAGGTTTTACGACTGTGTTAGGCCTGCCTTTGTCTTCTATCTGAATACATGAGGCCCAACACACACCACCAGTTCATGTAACGCAGTTCAGATAGTTGTGGCGTTTTGTAAAGGGACCCCTAGTGTCACTACATCGACACAACTTCGAGTGAGTGACAGATAGGGAACGTCCTGGTTACTTTCGTAACCTCCGTTCCCTGATGGAGGGAACAAGACGTTGTGTCCCTCTTGCCACAATGCTGAACTACCCGCTGAAATAGCCGGGACCTGGTCTCGGCTCCTCAGCACAAAACCTTAATGACTGGTTGCATACCAGCTCCTTTTATACCTGTATGTCCGGGGGAGTGGCATGCAAATTCTACTGGCCAATACTCATTGGCCTTTTTTTAAAAAAGCAGAGGTGTTGGGGCTCCCAAGTGTGACCCCTAGTGTCACTACATCGACACAACGTCTCGTTCCCTCCATCAGGGAACGGAGGTTACAAAAGTAACCAGGACGTTTTGTCTGCTGTGTGAATTGTTTTGAGAGCATTTACTATAGTTTGGAGAAATGCATAAAATTGATTGAGAAAAACTGAGACTGTTGGTTTTTAAAATAAAAATGTCATTTTATAACAAACATTATTATTATTATTATTATTAAGTACCATGGCAATATTATGTTGTACGGATTTAGCTTTTGTTGTAGGGGTGCTACTAACATGGCACCATGTTAGTAGCATGGTATTCTCTGAAATACCATGTAGTGCCATGTAAATACCATGGTACATGTATATAATACTTATTCAGTACCATGGTATATATCACTAGCACATTGCACAGAAAGAGAACAGTTCTGACTTTTAAATGTTGGATGAAACAACATGCTGGATGTTTTGGATTTTCTGCAAGACAACACAGTGTGTTATGAAGGACAGAGGAACATAACTAACTGAAGAGCCATCTACAATACAGGGTCATTGCTGTGTGGTCATTCCTAATGAAGGCTCTGTATGTGTGTCACCCATGTAGTCGTAATGAAACCATCATGTTTCTATACTGCCAACTCTTTCCATCACATAGACATGAGCATATTTTTAGTCTAAAGGGGGACAAAGGAAGGAAAACACACACAATCTGACACACACACACTTACAGGTGTGTACCCTGAGGAGCCATCTCTCAGGGGTAAGTAGAGCATCTACCTACTAAAGCAGCTCTATCACGTTTTAATGTATCTACCAGCACAACACACACATGCACATCCTCACACAAGTGCAACATGGCATAAGGAAAATGTGTATTATCAAGGGACTGTTGTAAAGGCATGTTAAACTTATGAGTCCCATTCTCAACATGTAAAAAAACATCAACTGGCTTGAACAAACACATTACAGAACCAGTGTTTGTCTGGCAACATTCCAGCTACATGATTTAAATGTTTAACTTCTGTCCAACAGGACATAATACCCCTGTTCCGCCGAGCAGAAAAAAACTGCACCCGGGACAGCAATGAAAATAAAAGTCTTGTTTCCCATCGTGCTGGAATGTTCCGCTAGAGGAAATGTTGACTTTATCCCTGGTTTTGTCATTCTTTGTGCAGGTTCCTTATTCATTCCTGTCCAAAAAGTTCTAGGAGATTGGACAGGGAGGACTGGAAACCTTCATGCCGAAAGACTCCACAGAGAGGAGAGAAAGGTCAGCGTAACTGTCTTAAAGTTGGCTGCTTAGAGATGCACATGTATCACCTGTGACAGTTGCATTAAGAGATTTACCTTCTACATGTTACAATCTGAAGTCAAACATGCTACTTTCCAAACAATTACATACACTGCAAAAAAATCATATTCTCAAAGGGATAGTTCACCCAAAAATGAAAATTCAGTTTTTAATTTCTCATCGCTCCAAACCTGTGACTTTCATTTTTCTGTGGAACACAAAAACTTTTTAAAAGTCTTCACAAGGCTTTTGGTCATTTATTGAAAGTGAATAGTGACTTGGGGCTGAAGTCTAAATCATCAACTCCCAAACTGTATGATTTACTCAAGCTTTGGCAGACAGTTTTTATAATAAAATTTGTTATGGTATACATTTAAGTAAAATCTACTTATTTCATGACATAATATTGATTGAAGTGAAAGAGTAACTTTAACTTAAACAATTCACTAACTTTTACTTACAAATCTGATGAACATTTTACTTGAACATTCCACATTTTGAACTTTCATTATTAACAAGTTAAAACTGTCCCACATGACACATGGAAGCTTTCCATGGAAAGCTTCAAGCATTCCAAACCGTATATTAGACAACAACACTTTGCATTACTGGCAATGGAATCACAATAGGCAGATGCGCACACAGACGTCAACACTTGGTGCACAAAATATGATGGTCACAATAATTATTATTATTATTTTTTTTTATCAAGTACAGGTAATTTTTTGTAGAAAATGAACGTCAGACTTTACAAAACAAGGAGTTAGAAAATGTAACACCAAAATCAACAATAACAATGGTGTGAAAACCATGCAAGCTCATTCATTATTCAAGCCTGGTGCATGTTGGGAACAACTGCTTCCAAAAAATAAGTAAAATATACTTATATTACATACCAGTGAAATTTCTTCAAATTAGCGAATAAATATTACAATGTTTTATACTTCAGGATTGATACAGGATGACACAGGATGAAATATTTTCTGCCATATACCACTATTTAGCTGTGCTAATTAATTATGCAGGGAATATGAAACATGGGCAAGGAGACATTGATTCAAATTTCATGCACATTATAATGGGCAAATGACAAAATGACAGGCCTGCGATCCTTTATTGCACTCTTGAATTAAAAACATGGACAATCCATTTATTTTTTTCATCTTTTCAATAAAGCGCTTGGAGCAACTGCACAGAAATGCTTGAGAAAAATGTGTTTCTCATCTTTAAAACCATGAGCAACAGCAAGCATTATCACTCAAAGTTGTGAATTGTGCATTTTCATTTTCTTAGTGCCTTTCTTTTACCAATGCCTACCTGGAGAACAACACTACCTACAGGCTGCTGAGAGTAGATTCACAGGCTTTTTACCAGCTTGTCTTGTCAATTCACTCATGACTACTAATACTTGTGGGTATATTTTAAAGGCATTTTATAGAGGGTATAAATATGTTACACTGTAATCTGGCAGAGGAACAAGTATTCTGTGAGTTCAGAAGTAGGATAAAAATTATATCCTCATATAAACTAATCCATTCCCAATAGGTCTTTAGTCAAAATTTTCAAGTCTTGTTTTCCAATAAAAAATTATCTAAACAATCCTCAAAGCTGCTGTAATACCATGCATCAAATATCCTTACTTCCTGACAGATATCACTGACACAAGTGTCTTAAGAAAATAAGATTTGTCTCTGTGACAGCATAGGTTCCCTGAACAGAACACACTGAACACAGGCCACACATTTTCGCCAATCAGAGAACTTGTCGGCAGCTCTCTGCCAACCTCAACTACTGGCATAAGTTTGGGGCAGGAATACCTGTTTGACAATACAAGATGGAGAGAATGTTTGGGAAACTTGTTTGGAAACAGTCATTAGTTCTGAAATTCCATTTGTTGCCACTAGAGATGCAGCTATCACCTACAGTAGTTTAATGTACTGTAAATTTACCTAAGAAGCAAAACTGCTTGGGTTAAATGAACAGTTCACCCAAAAAATGCAAATACTGTCATTATTTACTCACACTTGTATCATTTTAAACCTGTGACTTTCGTTATTGGTTCTCAAATGTCATGTGACCAATCATGACACGGCAACTTGCAAAAGCGAAAATGCAAAAGCGAAAATAAGATTTAAGCAACTTAATTTTCAGCAACTAAAATTTTAATGTGTTTCTCACACAAAGCTATCATATGGCTTCAGAAAACTATTTGACATTTTTGGACCTTATCTTCCATTGTAAGGAAATGAGCAGCAATTAAATATCTAAATATCTCCTTTTGTATTCCACATAAAAAAGAAAAAGAAAGTCATAGATTTGGAGAAACATAAGGGTGAGTAAATGAAGACAGAATTTTCATTTTTGGGTGAACTACTCTCACACTTGATTTCAAAGAATGTGTCTTCATATATAGTCTTGTTCCACTGACAGATTGTTTTACTTGTTTTTAGCACAAATCTCACTAGATATATTATTTAATTTCTTATTTTCAAAAGATTTTTTTTTTTTTTTTTTCATGTGGAAATGAACTGCCAAAGAACAATTTTATCTGGAATGCAATAATTAGATGTTACTTCATTACATAGCATAGAGTGTATTAATATGCAGCAAATGTAAAAGAATAAAAGAGAGAATCAGCCAGTGAACAAATCAATTATCGCAGATGTATGCAGACTTTAATTACCTTAGAGTAAAGCACTGAAACTCATTTCTAGGCCTTTGTATGCATTACTGAACATTGGTTGGAGCTGTGGCCAAGCAGTCAGCGTGTGAATAATGACCAGCCAACTGTACATTATCCCTTTAATACACCACATAACATCGAAAAGCACAGTATTACTATCGTAAATGTAAAAACACACACACACACACAAAAAAAAAAAAAAACAACAAAAAAATACAACAACAAAACCTGGTATTACCCATAAAATAATAATAATAATAATAATAATAATAATAATAATAATAATAATAATAATAATAATAATAATAGGCCTATTTACTGTGGTCTCCCATTCACAGCTATAGAAGTTTACCTCACTATGGCTTACTTTTACATTCCAAACCTTGATATGTGAAAAAGGTGCATGACATGGAACATTTCTGAAAGTAAGCATTACTTTTTTTAGCCTATGGTCAAAAACAGGTATTCTATCAATCTCTCTTTCTCACTCTCTTGAGTACGAGTTTGATTATGATGGACTGACGACACACTGGCATCATGCTGTTAGTGCATTAGCCTGAAGACACATGCCTGGATAATGAACACATCTCTTTCACCAGCCCACCGACAGTATGCAGGAGACACACCCCACCCCCACACTCCACATAAATAATGTGATCTTCCTCTGTTCATACATGATAAACAGTGTGGAAGAAGCCATCAGATGAATGTACTACAAATGCAGAGTTTGAAAAATGTGCCATTCTTCACACCACGTTTCATCAAAGCTTAATAACAACATCAAGATAATAATTTATACAGAGACTTACAGAGACTGTTCGTTCTGCTTTACAGGGTGCATAACAATCAAATGAGCTTTTAATGAAATTGTGTATAAAGAGAAGAAAAACTTACAAGAAGAAGAAGAAGAATACAAATAAAGAGACAGAAATGACCTGATGGGACAAAGTCAGACTGCTGTCCTGTCTGAATCTTAAGGGATCAGTTCAGCCACAACAGAAAAGATTATTTTTTTTCACCCTCATGTCATTCAAAACCAATTTTTTTCTGGGCACCACAAAAGTAGAAATTTTAGAAGAAACGTTATGCAGCTTTTGCCATAAAATGACAGTTCATAGTGACCAGTCAAGCTCAATAACTAAATAAATGAAGAAATGCTAAAAAGGATCTTGCCTCTTTATTATCATTTTAAAAAATTTGTCATGTTTGGTTACGATGCACATGAGAACCAACCAACGCTATTTTGCTGTCTGTATGTATATGCGGGCTATTGGTGGAAGGGAATTTTATCAGTACTTAGAGGGATAGTTCACCCAAAAATAAAAATTATCTCATCATTTACTCACCCTCATGCCATCCCAGATGTGTAGGACTTTCTTTCATCTGCTGAACTCAAGTGAAGATTTTTAGAAGAATTTCTCAGCTCTTTTGGTTCATACAATGCAAGTGAATGGGTGCCAAAATGTTGACACTCCAAAAAGCACATAAAGGCATACACATCTGGGATGGCATGAGGATGAGTAAATGATGAGATCATTTTCATTTTTGGATGAACCATTTCTTTAATGACTTTTGGTCTGTTTCTCATACAAAGCTATCCTTTGGCTTTGGAAAACTTGAAATATATGGCAAAAGTCATATGGACTACTTCTATAATACTTTAATGGTGATTTTTTATTTTTATTTTATTATTATTATTATTATTGTCCATTTTGAGCCCCTTTTAACTGTAAACTGTTCATATGGCAAAGCTGTAAAACAATTCTTAAAATATTTCTACTTTTGTGCTCAACGAAAAAAAAAAAACAGCATACAGGTTGGGGGACGACATGAGGAACAGTAAATAATGACAGAATTTTAATGTTTTGGGTGAACTGTTCCTTTAACATAGCATATAATCCATTATGTCAATTGTGTGAATTCTGCTAAATAAATCAGGTCATTCCACACAAGCACAGATTGCACACAAGCACATAAAGACTTTGCCCAAGGACGCAACAAAGAAGCATCTGCTACTGAGAGAGCGCGAGAGATTTGGAGATTTTCTGACTTCACTTCAAATCATGTTTGCAGAAAACTGCTCATTTTAAGATGTCCAGGTTGTAGCCTGCGCTTAATGACGAGAGTTATCTCTCATTAGCACATGCTGTTCGGATACAGCTTGAACACACAGATGAACACTGAATGTTGATGATTGCAAATTAAAGGTTGATGCCAAAGGTTAACAGCTAATTTTTAAGAACACAGACAAATACGCTCATGCATAGCCGGAAACTTTAAGCCTCTTACGGCACCAAAATGAAATACAAAACTTTTTTTAGTTTTTTTTTTTTTTTATTGTAGGCAGTATACAGTACTGTGCATACTGCACCATATTCAGTATTCAATTCCGAACATGGCCCATGATTTTAGACTACAGAAAGAACTATATGTATAAGTCTAGATTTACAGCAGTCCCGTAAACCTGATCTTCAGGTCTTTGAATGCTAAATCAGCACTGTTCCAACCTCTGTGCCATCAAACATCTGCTGTTGAATAAACATTGTTTACCTGTGTAATCAATGAGGGAGTATTGCGAATCCAGAGAGAGTGTGCATTCTGAAAGTACACCAGAGCAATTAAATGAGAGTCGAATCACATGACACTCCCAAGTCTAGTTGTAGTTTGCTCTCAAGAAAAGTCTAAATGAGAAAAGAAAACAACAGCAAATCTAAATTATGAGAGTGGGGTTAGTTAGATGGTGGCCTTATGACGATAAAGGGGAAAGTTAACCCAAAATTAAAATTTCTGTCATCATCCACTCCTACCTACCTTAATGTCATTCCAAACAAGGATGTTGATAAAATTGGAACTATCCATTACTCTTCCATTCACATCAATGGTATTTGCTTGGCTGGAACATGACACACAAGCCATCACTAGTGACTATCCTGAGCTATGTCATCATAGACATCATAGTCACAGATGATGAGATATTTGTAATTTATTAGTTGCTTTCAAATATATATACAAGTGTATATATATATACTGTATAATAAAGTAAGATTAGACAGACAGACAGATGCAGTATGTTGTTTTATAACAGTTACAGTCTGAGGGAACATTTGTCTACTTTGCACATTTCTAAAAGTCAGAGACATTCAATCTGAGAGTGTCAACCATTTAAAATGTTCAAATGAAAAGCTCAGCATGTTTTGCTTACTGTTTACTGATGACAGTTGAACACGACCACACACACACACACACACACACACACACACACACACACACACACACACACACACACACAAATAGCGAAACTATTAGCTTAACTGCATTTCTGAGTAGCGAGGTGGTGGCTTCGCTAGTTTATAAATCAAGTAGCTTTTCAGTAGCAAAGCTATATTTTTGATTAGGTAGCGGCGTAGCTTTGACAAACGCTACACTGCTACATCATGCGTGCACCTGGTGTTTACTATCGCCAGTTTTGAATCAGAACTAAAGATGGCCGATTCACAAATGAATCGCTCATCTAAGTCAGTTCTTTACAATTAATTGGTCACACGTGATAGCAAAGTGGTCTGAATCAGTTAGTGATTCAATCTGAATGACTCAGAAAGCTCACTGAATCATTTGGTGCGTGCTCTCCAAAACGCTCACAGAATATTTTAAAATATGGAAAATAAAGATAATGCTGGTTGTAGTGGATCTACAATCAATGGAAACCAAACCTGCAAATGTGTTCTATCATTTGCCAGTGATGAAGAAGGTCTTTATTACAGTTTTTTTACAATCGCTTTCACACTAAAAGTGGTACTTGAGGCATGCTCAGTGAAACCATTAACTCATGTACCTAATCTTCAGACCAAGTCTGCAAAACTGCAAGCACATTGTTTGCTTTACACTCAGTTTGCAATTGTAAAACACTTTTTGCAAAACACTAAACACAGTTCTCTACATTAGACATATCATTAAAAACTAACAGCTCTTGTGTTTCATTTGCAAAACACTGCCATTCAAAATGCCACACTCATTTACTGATTACCTACACCCAGTGCTCGTTATAGCTAATTTCTTCACTATAAATCTGTTCATCCCGAAGTATACAGTGTAAACATATACTGAAAATGCATACATACTGTATATATTTGTGCACATACATGTACGTGTGAGTGCTATGACAAACTTCTGTGCACTCCACAGCACACTGAACATGCAAAAGTCCCAAGATAGTAATGTTTTACATTTGTCACATCCGTGTAGAGTTGGCATGTATAAGAGCTAATCATTTGATGGTTTGTATGTGAAGTTTTGATGCAAAAACACCATTTTGAGAAGAGTTAAAATAGTTTTGAATGAAGTGTGTGCTTTTGCAAGAGATGTGGGATGTTTTGCATGCTGTTTTTTTTTATTTGTTTTTTTTTTATTTTTATTTTTATTTTAATTTTTTATAGAGTTTAGAGAAAAGTAGCCATAGTTTCAGAAATCGCGTTTAAGCAATTGTCAAAAACTTTAAGTTCAAGACATGTGCAGCTTGTGAACGACACTGCAGGTAAAGATATTTTAACACCAAAAGAGTATCAAAACATTTAGTAGCCTACACGAAAACACATAAAAAAGTACCATGGCATTAACATGTTTTTTGCACATGTACTCTTACCTGGGGGCAACATGTTAAGACAATAGTATATGAATAACTTAACTAGATAGTGAAGTACCATTAGTAATATCATGGTATTCTTTGAATTACATTGAAGCACCAAGTAAATTCAATTGTATATGAATATGGTAATCATATATCAAATTACCATGGTAGTACCATCTGATAACAAAAGATTTTACATTGTGACACACACACACACACACACACACACAAGAATTTGGCCTCTGATCAGAAGCTTCCAGTACATACAGAAATATACAACAGCTAGACACAGAATTACAGAATAAAATGAATAGTATATGTAGTTTTTATACAGGAATGTGCAAAGGAAATTATGTTTAAATGGACATGGGTATGTAGAGGTAGTATTATAAATGTGAAAAATAAAATGTAAAAATAGTGATTTTTCATTTTGAACGCATGGGTAGCATGTATAAATATTAAATAATAATTATTATAATTTTTTTTACATGCACATGTATGTGCTATTGCCCCATACTGTATACTCGTATACTGTATTGCACTATACTCTTCTATATTGTACCATGGCTTAGATAAACATCATGTGATTAGTATTTTAGATGAGCTGTCTATGACAGTTTGCTCTGTGCATCTGGTTGAAAAAATAAATAAAAATGAAGTAGCTTAATTATAGCAAGCTACTTTGGCCTGTAGTTTGTAGTGTAACTTGCTTCTTTCTCTGAAGTGTAGCTTTTAGCTTAGCCTAACCAAGTTTTTTGTTGAGTAGTTGGTAGCTTAGCCAGCAGTGTTGGGTAACGTTAGAATATTGCGTTACTCCTTAAAAAAGTGACTTCATTAAAATGTTATTTTTTTATAGAAAGTAATGCATTACTTTTTTCTCACAGCCACTTTCTCTTCTGCTATGCTATGCATTCAATACAAATAAGCCTGCAAATTGCATACAAGAGACATTACAGGTCATGCTAGCTAATACTCACGTCAAAACAAGATAGTAAACAAACAGATGTTTAGAAAGTAGGTCTTCATGTCATATTTATAATAAAGAATCAATAACATGAATATGCATGATTTGTTTTTCCATCAACATGGCAGCCAATATGAATAATGAAGAATTACCACTGTCTTACCTAAAGCAGCAAAGTCCAACACTTGAACCTGCATCATATATGTCATCATGTGCTGTGCCCATCGACAATGCCAGAGACAACTTAAGATGTTCTTCAGAAGTCAGGATAAAATTCAGTGGGGAATGCCAGCATAACACGTTCAAGGAATAAGTCTGATGAATAAATAAATATTTTTCACTCAGTGCACACTTGTTTTGAGTTGATCCACGGTGCGTACAGATGCCACAACTTCAAAGGGGCATTTTGATACAACTTTAATGGAATAGTTTTTAATGCTACCAAAATGTAATAGAAACAAACCATTTTATGAATCAAACTACTTGTTTATTATAAAACAAAAATGTAGAATATTTTTAGAAACTACAACATTTTCTCTGCATACTCAATTGATGTAGAATGTTGCTCGAAGTCACTGATCCAGAATCTTTTCTCATCCCATTCCCCCAGTTAAGAGGAACTGTAACACAGAGAAGTTCGGCTGCATAAGTCAGTGAATTCAGCTAGTATTTCACCCTGTGTATCATGTCGTGTCCAGTGGAAGACTAGTCTTATAATCCCTCTGCCTAAACACATTTACAGATTTTTGAATGCAGTGTGTATTAACACATCAATCAAATGCACTTCCTTTCTACATCCACTGACTGTGGGGTGCTAGTGCTTCTTGGTTTGGCGTTCCAATTTCTCCCATTTATTTAAACAGAAGTGACTCGTCTCTGCTAAATAGTCTCTTGCCTCACACTCTATAGAACTACAATGCCCATTATGCACTACGTATCCTCGAAGTTTGCACACATTTACTCCTGATTTCTCGCAATACAGGGACAGTAGGGGTGTACAAAAGCAACACGTTACTTTATTTAAAAAGTAACTTATATATTATGGTCTAAAATAAAATAAAAAAATATTGTGTTACTTTACTCATTACTCGAAAATGTAATCTGATTACGTAACTTCCATTACTTTTATCGTGTTACCCCCAACACTGTTAGCTAGCTACATTTTTTGTGTAGCATGCCCAACACTGCATACACACACACACACACACACACAAGCACAAACACACACACTACAGCACCTTGCAATGCTTGCTGTTAAAATCAAATTTTGAGCACCTTCGTTCGCAGCAAAAAAAAAAAAAGGACAGTTGAAACACAAGCCATAATTTCAGCCTGCAGACGCTGTGGAGATGACATGGCACACACACTCTAGGAAACATACAAAATTAAACTCCCACACTTTGGTTCCGGATGGGTTCTGAGACAGACGAGAACTAAGTTCTAGCATCTGTCTTCGATGAGGCTTGATTGACTTGAAATCTGCCCAAATACCATCTGAATCATACTGGACACTAAAATGGGAAGAGCTGGCCAAAATATGCCAGTTACAATCTGACCACTACGCAACTACTCATCTCTTTAAGCTATCAACAAGATACTGGACAATTTGTCAGCTGCTTGGCTTAGCCCTAGGTCCAAAAACCATCACATAATGATATTAATTATCGAATATATTCTCATTGACTAAGATTGTGTCCCCTTGCACAGCATTTTCTCATTCTGCGTGGACAGAAAAATTACTGCTGCAAACTTGCTAAGATGCAAAGTTAGAAGCAGTTAACGAAATATCCTCAAGAGAAAATATATATACCATTTGTTTGCAGGAGTTGTGTTGGGGAAATATTTGGAACGAATACTTTTGGGTAGAAGGAAAATCTGACCCCAAATTCTGAATACATCCATTTGTGAAAACTGCTGTGACATAATTTAAATGAGCTAGCCTACCACATTGTTGCCTTGCTGGTCTATTATTGTGGTACCATCAATTTCAGATTTACCTACCCCTAAACGTGTGATTGGTCTCTTTACATGTCAATTAGAAAGTCCTTTGAAAGACTAGATCTGAAGAGAGAGAGAGAGAGAAAAAAAATAACTACAATATAAAGAGCCACTTTTAGGATCAGTAGGAGAACTGGACAAAAGACTGTTCTACATTATTACAAAAACCCAGTCAACTGCAAAGAAATTATCATTATCATTAATTGTACAAAGTATCCACCAATTAAATCTTATGTCTATGAAAACGCACCAAAACATCCACAGAAATTAAAAGGGATGACATTCAATGTATTCTCGTATCCTTAACAATTTGATTAATTGAAAAATTGACAGTTATCTCATTCAGGAAGTCCAAATATTTTACATTAAAAGAATGCATAAGAAAAAAAGGGGGTGAGTCAGAGAAAATGACCTCATCAACATGTCTCTATTGCTGGCCCACAACAAGTGGCTTTATTAAATGCTAATTCCAGGCCACTTATTACAAAGGTTTTCTCAGAAACACAAGCATATTACTTCTGCTTATCTATTAGCCACTAGCATACTAGTGTTTGAGCCAGTCACCATGATTGTTTAGCAAGAAGGGCTGCTAATATTTGTGTGTGTGCCACACAATAACCTTTAGCCTAGGGGATTGCACTGGTGCTATAGCACAGGCTAGCATGCCTGTTTTAACGAGCAGCGGGTTTGCGCTGTTGCGTGATAATCGCACCCTGAGGCCAATGAGGGAATGACAAAGGTTAACAGTCCTGCAAGGGGATGGGAGAGAAAAGAGAGCAAATGGGGTGGAGGTGAAGAGCAGCAAAAGAGGCAGAATGATAAAAAAAATGAGCAGAAAGAAAACAGGGACTTTAAAAACAGCCGACATGCTGGGCCGCACAACACGCAAACACAAATACAGCGAGACATAAAACAATTACACAAACACACACATACAGAGACGAGCCCGAATGCACATAACTGACAGAAACAGGAATGCGAAACGAAATTTATAACACTTTAATCCTTTAATAGCTCTACTCAGCAACACACACACACAATTACCGAAGAAACAAACAGATATACAAACGCTCCAAATTGCTGGCACAAACACAGCCCTTATCATGGTAGTTTAAAAAGCTCTTAAAGCATCCTCATGTCTCTCTCCCTCACCTTCGCAGACTCATTAGTTGGATAACAACAGAAGCATGGCTCCCCCAGTCGGCCCTCGATCCTCGTTAGTGCCTTCTGGCTACTTTCCCCTGTGTATTCAAAGGGCACTCTGCTAAGTGAAGGGAGAAAAAGCAAAAGTGGCATACAACAAATTATTTGACCCCTTAGGCCACCCTCTAGTTCAAACACAACACTTTTAGGAGCTCCGGTACCCAACCCCCCACCTCGCACCCTGCTTGTGTAGCACCCTGCCTGGGATTCAGGACTGATTTCTCTCCTGCCTGGTTCCTGGAGCATTATTAAATGAGAAGTCTATGGGTGATTGTAGCCTGTGGTGCAAAACCTGTGCTTACGTCTATATGCATGCTGAGAATGGCCTACTTCTACTCCATCAAGCTCTGTAACACAAATGCATGCTCACAAACTTAGACCATATAAAAAACATTTTTGCCATCCTCATGTCACCTTGCTTTTAATGTGACCTAACACTGGCGAGCGAAAAGGAGAGTAGAGCAGAAGTTGCCGGAGGGTTGCAAATTCGCCATTTAATGTTTAAAAACTCTGTATGTGTGTGGGTGAGTTGTTGGGTGGGTGTGTTGAATGATAAAGAATTTTAAGCCCCTCAAAAATGGTTGCATCTGGATGGTTTGCCTCGTTCTACAGAACTCTCGCTGGATTTACATTTGATGCTATTAGGGTTAGAGCAGGGTTTAGGGTTATGGTTAGGGGTAGGGTAGGGTAAAGAGTATGGTTGCTGTGGGACTCCAACTAAAAAAAAAAAAAAAACAATTTGTGCTGTGTGGCATTCACTGCTTAAAACACCTACATGCTTAAGTTGGTCAAGCTGGTCAACCAGTTCAAGTCATGTTTGGCTCAAGAACCAACAGTTTAACCAAGCTCTGTCAGGTCTACCAGCCCTAACCAGGTTGACCAAGATGCTCCAACAGGTTGACCTTGACCCCACAAGTTGGTAGTCACACAGGTCAACCAGTTCAACTGTGTTTAGCTTGGTATCCAGAAGCTTAGCCTAGCTATACCAGTTCTAACCAGGTTGACCAAGGTGTTCCACCAGGTAGCCCCGCCAGCTGGTAGTCCAGTCCAAACACCAAACAGCTTTTTTCAAACCTGTTTCAAACAATCCCCCCCATGTGCCACTGTTCGGTAGTCCTGCCACTAATACATAGCATTGGTTAAGCCAATGTTGTTATGTCAGGCCCAAATGGATCACACAAATAAACAGATTCCAATTTTGTTTTGTCCTGCTAGTGGCGTACAAAGTACACATTTTACCTTTAAATCAGCATGGACCAGCAAATGACAGCCCCTCAGTACACTAGAGCAGAAGGGGAAAAAAGCACTGCCTTACTGTTTATTTGCTGAAACTTCACCTGATGCAGAACAATCTGGAATAATATGAAACACTGCAACAGTCCCCTCTATGCAGCCTGAACTTGTTTAGAATGTTGAATCTTTGTGACAACTGCACAGAAAACAATCTAGACGCAGCACAAAGAATGAAACAGAGCACAGGTGTGTCAACATGCATTTTTTTGATAATTTGAAGTTCTTTTTAACTTGACATGGGGTTTAAAATATGACGGTCCTGTGCAAGACACTGAAGAAAAAGGGAGACGTGGTGTAAATGTCAAAGACATCCGTTCAGCATGTGTTGAAACAATGGGAAAACAGAACAGATGCGCACAAAAACACGTTCGGTGTGAATGGCCCCTAACTTGTCCATTTGCACGTGTCTGTGAGTGCGAGCGCGAACAAGTTCAGTAAGCCTGTTTTTTTTCCATTAATTGCAAACCCAAACCCGAAGTCCTACTTGAAAAACGGACCCAAACCCGGCCCGAAACCCGCCGGGTCGGGTTGCAGACCTCTGTATTATTGGCATGGGGTGACTCATCTCGTTTTGACGAGAACATATGAAATCGTAGGAGTTTTTGCCTGAGAATTGGATTTAATAGATACTATAAGAGCAAAGTTTGCAATAGTGTGGTGAAATAAAACAACTTGTATATAATGATGACTTGTAATAAATTCTACAGAAAACTGAAATATTAGAGTATAAAGCAAGGTGCCAAGCTGAATTGTTTGGTGTCGATTTAAACTGGTTTCTTAAAACTTGGGTGGAGCTTAAAAATATGACAGATTGTTGAACGCTTTTACAAATTATGCAGCAATTAAGTTGTATGGTCAAGCTTGTAAATAAAAAGTTTGTAATCCAATGATTCGGGCGAAAGTAGAGAAGACTGTCTGTAAAAATAAAATAATAGATTGATTTTACCTAGGGTGACCATATTCTGGTTCCCTATCTGTCACTCACTCGACGTTGTGTCAATGTAGTGACACTAGGGGCCACTCTTGGGAGCCCCAAACACCTCTGCTTTTTGAAATGGGAATTGGCAAGTGGAATTTGCATGCCACTGCCCCGGACATATGGGGTAAGCAACCAATCATTCAGATTTTCTCTTCGGAGCCGAGCGGTTGTGTTCGGCGAGCTGAATTACTCTGCCGATCCATTCACCTCGAAAAGCTGTTGGATTTACAGCGCATTACAGTGGCTTCTCCCCCTCTTGCACTGGTGAAGTGCAGAGAACGCCCCTGGGCACTTCAGCAGCTAAAAGAGTATATTTTCCCTTCTTAAAAGAGTGGCATTAACAGAGAGCATCTTTTTAAAGATGCCTCTCTGTTTGTGTGTATTTCCTGTTTGCGGTCATTACCTCTCCGCTTCCGATGGCCACGATTGTGGTCTTACGTGCTTGGGTGCTGCCCACACGGAGACAGCGTTCATGGACGGGTCATGTTCTCACTGCTAGGGCGTGACCATGGCAACGTTGTGGTCACGGTGTTTCCTTCATTAGAGGGAAAGACCACCCCAGTGGCTCCCCGCCTCGGTCCTTCTACCTACGGGTTAGAGGCCACGTCAGTTAGCATTGAGGGTGATTTGGGGACTCCAATGGGAGCCACTCCGCTGAGTAACTCCCCACGGACCTCCCATTCCCCAGGAATGAGACCTCCGGCTCGTCTCAGGGTGAGTTTGTGATCTCGTTTTGGCGCTCGCGAAGTGGATGAGCTCTCGATTGCAGCATCGGAGAGCAGGCTGTCCAGTCTGACACTGAGGACTTGACTGGGCTCCCACCTTCGTGTGTGGTCACCCAGTCACATCCTGACGTGCAGCTTGCATCCATGCTTGCCCGGGCGGCTGCGTGTGTCAGGCTGGAGTGGAACCCTCCACCCCCCCTGAACCCTCTCAGCCTGATGATTGGTTCCATGGCCCGGAACCCTGCTCACGGCCACGCCCGGCCCGGTCCCTTTTTTCCCAGAGGTGCATGAGGAGCTCACGAGGTTGTGTCAGGCACCTTTCACTGCCTGGACCCGGTCTCTGAGCTCCTCCGCTCTCACTGCCCTCAATGGTGGGGCTGCCAGGGGGTACTCGGCGTTTCCGCAGGTGGATAAGGTGGTTGCGGTGCACCTGTGCCCGCAAAACGCTGCCACCTGGTGGGGCCACCTGATACCCCTGTCCAGCACCTGTAGAGTTATGTCATCTCTGGTGGCTGAGGCCTGCGGTGCCGCTGGACAGGCCACCTCCGCCCTGCACGCCATGGCTCTCCTGCAAGTGCACCAAGCCAAGGCGCTAAGAGAACTGCACGAGGGTAGTTCTGACCCGGGATTGGTGCAGGAGCTGCGCTAGGCGACCAAACTCGCTTTCTGGGTGATGAAGGTCACGGTGCGGTCTCTCGGGCAGGCGGTGTCCACCCTGGTGTTCCAGGAGCTCCACCTATGGCTCAACCTGGTTGAGGTGAGAGAGGCTGACAAGGCACGGTTCCTTGACGCCCCATTTCCCAGGTCAGCCTGTTTGGCGACACCGTCGAGGACTTCGCCCAGCAGTTCTCGGTGGTGAAGAAGCAGATGGAGGCTATACAGCACATCCTGCCCCAGCGCGGCTCAAGACCCCGCACCCCATCTGCTCATCGCCAAGGGCATCCTCCTGCAGCGACAGCACCGGCTCTGCCGCAGCCCACTCCCATGACCCGGCCCCGGCGTTGAGCCCATCGAAGGAAGCAGAGGCCACTCGTCTGTAGACTGTAGACTCCACCCCCTGGTGGTCCAGCTGATTTGGAGTCGATTCGGTCGAGCACAGATAGACCTGTTTGCTTCCCGGGAATCCTCCCACTGCCCGCTTTGGTACACCCTGACCGAGGCACCCCTCAATATAGACACGCTGGCACACAGCTGGCCCCCTGGATTACGCAAATATGCGTTTCCCCCAGTGAGCCTACTTGCACAGACCCTGTGCAAGGTCAGGGAAGACGAGGTGCAGGTCATCCTAGTAGCACCCTACTGGCCCACCCAGACATGGTTCTCGGACCTCACACTCCTCACGACAGCCCCCCCCCCTGGCGAATTCCCCTGAGGAATGACCTTCTTTCTCAGGGACGGGGCACCATCTGGCACCCGTGACCAGACCTCTGGAATCTCCACGTCTGGCCCTTGGACGGGACGCAGAAGACCTAAGTGGCCTACCACCCGCGGTGGTACACACGATCACTCAGGGCTCCCTCTATGATGCGCCTGTATGCCTTGAAGTGGCATCTGTTCGCTAAGTGGTGTTCTTCCCGAGATGCACAGTCAGATCAGTGCTTTCCTTCCTACATGAGAAGCTGGAGGGGCGGCTGTCCCCCTCCACCTTGAAGGTGTATGTGTCCACCATTTCGGCACATCACGATGCAGTGGATGGTAAGTATTTGGGGAAGCATGACTTGATCATCAGGTTCCTGAGAGGCACTAGGAGGTTGAATCCCTCCATACCGTGCCTCATCCCCTCGTGGGACCTCTCTGTAGTCCTTCGGGGTCTATGGGGAACTCCCTTTGAGCCCCTGGAGTCAGTTGAGCTTAAGGCAATCTCTTTGAAGACTGCCCTCCTGACTGCGCTCACTTCCATCAAGAGGGTAGGGGACCTGCAAGCATTCTCTGTCAGCGAATCGTGCCTGGAGTTCGGTCCGGGTTACTCTCACGTGATCCTGAGACCCCGACTGGGCTATGTGCCCAAGGTTCCCAAGACCCCTTTTAGGGATCAGGTGGTGAACCTGCAAGCGCAGGTGGAGGCAGACCCAGCCTTGGCGTTGCTGTGTCCAGTGCATGCTTTACACATCTATTTGGATCACACACAGAGCTTTAGAAGCTCCGAGCAGCTCTTTGTCTGCTTTGGTGGAGGATCACCCACTGGGTCGTTGACGCCATCTTGATTGCATATCATGCTCAGGACGTGCCGCCCCCCATGGGGTTATGAGCCCACTCTACTAGGAGTGTAGCAGCCTCCTGGGCCCTGACCAGTGGTGCCTCTTTGGCAGACATCTGCAGAGCAGTGGGCTGGGCAACACCCAACACCTTTGCAAGGTTCTACAATCTCCGGGTTGAGCCGGTTTCATCCTGTGTATTGTCAGGTACAAGCAGGTAAGTTCCGGGACAGCTAGCCAGGTGTACCGCTTGCGCCTAGCGCCTTTCCACTCCCTTGAGGTGAAGATGTGCGCTTTTGACTCCCAGTCGTGTTCACAAGCTGTGATCCCTGGATGACTTTCCTCCTTAGCCCTGTGGCAGACAAGTTTGCGGAGAAACTCGCTGCAGGCCCAGTACGTATGCTAATTAGGCCCTGTAATTGGGTAGGGGCTCCATATGTGCTGGTTCCCCATAGTTGACCCCATGTGATATCTTCCACAAAATTCCCTGTCGGTAAACTGCGTCTTCCTTGGGCAGAGGCCTCTCTGCCCCGGTCACCATGTTTGTAGAAACTCCTCCCCCCTCGGGTAGGACTTACCGTGCGAATTCTCCACGTGACATACTTCCGACAAGACTCGGTAAGACCATGTGACTTATTTCCACTCAAAATAACCCCCCCCCCACTTCTCTGGGCGAGGTGTGGTCTCCACAGTGTCTTCCCCTTGGGAGTGACACCCTACTGATGTAGACATTTATGGCCCCCAGTCGGTTAACAAATTCCACTCTTTTTGGGGAGAAAAGAGGATAAGAGGCCATGGCTGGGCTAGCCTGTCCCTATTTGTTGGGCAGTCAATTTGTTCCCGAAGGACCGTTCCACGCTCATAAGAGCATTGGGGGAGGTTACGTGATGGCCTGGTGTGCTGGCTATGAGGCACACAGCGGTCTGCCCATCTCGCACTGCCAGTCCACGTAACACAGTTCAGCTAGTTGTGGCGTTTTGTATAGGGAACCCTAGTGTCACTACATCGACACAACGTCGAGTGAGTGACAGATAGGGAACGTCCTGGTTACTTTTGTAACCTCCGTTCAGTGCTGGAGGGAATGAGACATTGTGTCCCTCTTGCCACAACACTGAACTACCCGCTGAAATGGCCGGGACCTTGTCTCAGCTCCTCAGCACAAAACCTGAATGAGTGGTTGCATACCAGCTCCTTTTATACCCGTATGTCCGGGGGAGTGGCATGCAAATTCCACTCGCCAATTCCCATTAGCCTTTTTTCAAAAAGCAGAGGTGTTTGGGGCTCCCAAGAGTGACCCTAGTGTCACTACATCGACACAACGTCTCGTTGCCTCCATCAGGGAATGGAGGTTACAAAAGTAACCAGGACGTTTTCCAAAAAAGAGGACGGGGGGATAATAGGGTTCTAACCAGTGTTACTATGAATGCAAACTTGGCCATGGAAAATTAAGCAATGTGATAATTTTACCTGGTCGCAAAAAGTAGTCAGTTAATTTACCTGATGAACTTTCACCTTTTGCTGACCCTTTATGCTTCACAGAACTAATGTGTGCTTCTAAATCACTTGCACCTTTATTAGCAACTGACACTTAAGTGCTAGCTTTACATGTCATACATTCTGCTTCCCACAGATCTTGACCTGGACAAAAGCATGGGAATTTTTTGTGCAAATCTTCTATAAATTTGCACTTTCGTTTGGGCATTGTTTCCAATCAGCTGTCATTTGCTGCTACTGTCAAGCAACTGTTTGATGCCGAACACAACAGCGCTTCGCGCGTTCATGGAGAGATTGACAGGCAGGAATTTGGCCAATAGTTGCTGCAAGCCTCTTATAATCGACCAATTGGTGCGAGAAGGCAGGACTTACAAAGAGGGGTTAAAGCAATGCAAATATGCGTGCACACACAATGAAGTATTAGACCAGATGCACATCATAATGCAGCTAAAGCCGAATCCCGGACATATTCGCAAATTTAGAAATCCTTTTTTAAGGTCCAAAAAAGAGGACATGTCTGGGAAAAAGAGGACGTATGGTCACCCTATTTTACCTGCATGAATTGTTTTTCCTGACGGGAGGAGGGAAAGTGATGTTATAGTGTAGAGATGAGTGGAAGTTTGTAGCAGCGCTTGCTTTGTGTTATCGGGGCTACGCTGCGAGGCGAGCTCGGATGTTGAGAGGTGGGACGAGGTGGGACGAGTTCTAAATGGAATAAATCGCACTCCGTTGGGCACTTTGAAGGGAGAACAATCGTGATAGTTATGTTAGAAGATGACAAAC
This sequence comes from Myxocyprinus asiaticus, assembly GCF_019703515.2. Lineage (NCBI taxonomy): Eukaryota > Metazoa > Chordata > Actinopteri > Cypriniformes > Catostomidae > Myxocyprinus > Myxocyprinus asiaticus. Next base: position 11,270,845 of record NC_059351.1, on the reverse strand, counting down.
AGAACTGAGAATGGATCACGCCCTAAACAAGCTGCGCGGCGTGGTTATGAGGCTGACAGAAATCACCTGTGCAGGAGAACCAAACTGAAATGCTAGGGAGCGTTAGAATGATGATTGAATTAAATAGTTAATTTTTGTTTCCCTCGCATTCAAAATGAAGCTGTAATAGAATTCGAGTGGCATGCGCCGGAGCAGCGCCCGTTCACGGAGGCAGGCTTACGCGATGGACCGCTCCAGGTGGAAAGTTTAGATGAGAACATATGAGCAGTCGTGGAGAGCTGTTTGACATGTATACAGAGCCGAAGCAGCCAGTTTGCGGAAGCAGCTTCACACTATAAACTACTTCAGCGAATGGAGCATAGAAAGAAAGACAGAGTAAAAATATAACACTTAATGTAGTAGCCATCAATACGACAAAAACAAATGAGCTGCTGTGGCAGCTTCTGTTGAATAACAAGGTTGTTTGGATGGAAGAGCTGTTCTGATGAAGGTGAATGCTTTGCAGCGAAGTTGCATCCGATGATCCGAGTCATTGCCTGGGTCTGTTCATGGGCAATGGGCGAAGCAGAATGCCGGAAGACATGACGCCATGTAGAGGTAAGCGACTCTTTATATACACTTACTCTAGTGATGTGATTAGTTAGATTAAATGACCTTGCTCCTCATAAAACTCCATGTTGCGTGGTTTTGTACAGCCAAACAAGTTCGAATCCGGATCGGGTCGGTTCATTTCTAGATCCTCACCCTCCCACCAATTTTCCTATCAGTTTATGTCAGTCTGCATTTACCTGTTTTTAGCAGGATTTTCCAGCAGGGTTAAAATTAGAGCACAACTCCAATGATTGCATAAGCTTACAGAATTACGCCACCACATTCAGCACTTAGATGCCATTTATTTACTTAGCAAAAACACATTTCCAATGAAATTTCGTTTGAGGACTATTCGATTAGCTTTATCTGCGAATAAGGTGACAACCAACTTTGCAATCAGGAACACATAGACCAACAGCACCATGTCTTTCAGTATCTGGATACTACATGAGTAATCTACATACTGTAGTACACACTTAGCTCTCAATCACTTTATTTGGGTTTTTTTTTTTTTTTTTTTTTTTTGAGAGAGAGAATTTTCCCTTTCTCCAAGTGAATAAAAGCCATCTTTAATTAGAACACTGCACCTCTGAATATTCTATTTTTTCTCTCTTTCTTCTCTTTTCTTGTGTATTACACAGCAAAGACATTCAGAGCACTTCATTAACCATACGGAACATGTTATTGTACATCATTAGCGGAGCAGGATGATCAAATTCTTCACACAAGACACAACCAGATGTGATATATTAACTTGAATAATAATGAGCAGTTAAGCCATTTATAAGTTAAAGGAATAATTCACCCAAAAAAAGTCAATTCTGACTTCATTTACATATGCCGTATGCTGTTACTTTTTTCTGTTGAACTCAAATGTTTTAAGAATCTTCATGCAGCTCTTGTCATACAATGACAAAAAACAAACAAACAAACAAACACCTATTTATTTGTATTTATTTTTTTTTATTTATTTATTTATTTTTTTTTTTACATCATTATTCACTGATAATTCTGCACTCCCCGAAGTTGCCGTCTGGCTTGTGTTTGAATCCAGAATTAAAAAATGGTGTGTTGCGTTTAGTCGCCCATCTCCGGATGCGTCATTTTCGTTTAAATAACTCAATTTATGTGTGACTAGACCATATGCGAACACCCAACCAGATGAGATGTATTTATTCAAAACTATGAGGGAAGTGAGAAATATCAACAGATTTTGTCCTAAACTTATTCTAAATGCCTGTTACTTCTGTATATTGGACGATTATGAATGCATAAGTCAGAAATAATAATTTACGATGCAAATATATCACAAAGGGTTTTTGTATTTAACATAAATGTGTGATTATATTTGCTCCCTGGTGCAAATAATGGTATATGCTATTTACACCCCAGTGCAAATAGTGGCAGATATTATTTGCACCCCAACCCTAGTGCAAATAATGATAGATAGCCTAATAATTGCAGCCTGGTGCAAATAGTGTCAGATACGGTTTGCACCCATATTTAAATACTAACATGCAGTATATGGGCATCACTGCAGTGTGTTTATTGTGTCTATTTAGAGTCCCACAGACACACTGCATTAGCCCCTACCCCTAACCTTACCTTAGAAAAAATACAAATACAGTTACCATAGTTTCACCATGGTATTTTGTGTAAATTTACAATAACCACAAAAATGACCATGGTTACTATATTACCACTATATTACTGTAGTAACACCATGGCAAATTGCATTAAAACTATGGTTTCTGCCAAAAAAACATGGTTACTACTATATTAGTAATATAGTGATGCAATCGACACAAGAGATGCCAAGGCACGGGAACGAGTGCGATCGATAGACCCCACCTCTGGATCAAACCTTTCTCTTCACTCCCCGACATTCACCGTGACCAAAACACTGCAATGAAATCAACATTTATATAAATTTTTATCTATTTTTTGAAGTAGTATTAAAGGAAATATTAAGAGTTGAAACAATAAATCTGAAGGGAAAAAAAGTCAGACAAAAGACAGAATCAAACCGGGGTCGCTAGGACAACAGTACACACATTCACACCATCTTTACTTCCCACGCCACTGCAGTGACATGTTGTCTAGTTTGTCATACAGTATATTACTGTGGTTCCACCAGACTGTCGGTCTGTAAATAGCTGCACTTTGTGGCAGATGCTGCTTAGAGTGAAAATAGTCACTCTGTTTATTTATTTCATTACAGGTAAGGAAAAGGCACCTTTAGGTTATTCCACACGTAAAAAACAATGCTTTTGCACCATTTTTTAAATGTAGACTCATATGGACAAATTTTAAAGTGCTTTTATTTTTATTTTTTTATTTTTATTTTTTTTTAATATTTGTTTTTATTTTTATGTGTTTTTGTTCCATGTGTTCCATTATGGGGTTGGAACGACATGAGGGGGAGTAAATAATGACAATATTTTCAGCTTCACGTTTATTTCTTTAAGCTGAAACGATGATTTTTATTGCACAAAAAGAACCTTTATCTGTGGTTTATGGAGTTTTTATGATTCTTCAGGCTTGAAGAAAAAAAAATTACTTCCACCACCCCTCCCCACCACAACCCCAAAAACGCGTTACAAAGAAATGGCGATTTTATGTCTCGATCTCTCATTTCTGCCACTGAAACCATCTATTCGTTCCCTCAATAACAGTCCCCGCATCTCAGCTCGACCATCCTCAATAACCTCAATTTCCCACTATTACTCTGTCAGAAGCTCCCAGAGGATGACAGCGAAGAACGGCGAAGCTGAGAGCACGGGACCAGGTGCCACAGGTTCTGAGGTCACAGATTTCTCATGTCAAAATGACCTACATTGAGGGCTAGCTCTGTGACAAGAAACAAAAGAGGTCTGACATGAGAGGGAGAAAGACAGGGGGGAGAGAGGGAACGAAAGGAGAGAGGGACGTATCATATGACCTAGTAGGGTGGTTAACAAAATGGTGAGGCCTTTTGGGGCTTGGATAACCCTAGTTAAGGAAAAAAGGAAAACTTTGTCTGTGTGATGGTCTGAAAACAATGCAGTCTTTGTGCTCATGGAAGGGGGCTTTTTAAGTGCAGCTGAAGAGTGTGCAAGCAGAAAAAAATAGCGATGAGCTGAGATGAAAGGAAATTATTAACATCCAGAGGTGGAGAGGAAGCAGCCGTGCGCCGTGAACGGAGAGAACACAGCGGTATGTTGTCACAGTGATCATTTACACACATTATTCATTTGATGTTTAGAATCGTATTGAGAACATGCTTACCTAAAATATCCCATTAATTAATAAATAAATCAATGTTTTCTCTCTCTTATTTTACTTTTGTTTTTACACAAAAAAGTTCATCCTCCTATGCAGAACATTTTCATGTCTCCATCATTTTTTGTACCCATTCACTTGCATTGAAAGGACCTACAGAGATGAGATATTCTTCTAAAAATCTTAATTTGTGTTCTGCAGAAGAAAGTCATACACATCTAGGATGGCATGAAGGTGAGTAAATGAGTGATTTTTTTTTTTTAATTTTGGGGTGAACTATCACTTTAATAATGCATCCTCAAGGAACTTAGGTCAGTTGTCATGTGGAAACAACAGCACAAACATCAATAAGTAGCACTGGATTCTATAAATTCTGTATCTTGCTTATAAAATTATTTAATCTTTTTTTGATTGTTAAAACAAAATCAACATTACCATTGAATGTTACCTTTGAGTTAACTTGTGGTCTTTAATTCCATGTCAGCTGGCATCCTGTTTGTTTTCTAGTCATTGTGTAAATAATCAGGTCATAATTAGTCAATCTAAGTTCTTGAGGTATTTCTGAAAGTATGGTCCACCATCCATTTTATAGAAATACCTCCTTAAATTACAGCACTAGCATATTCATTTGTTTAAAGTTTCAAAAAGGCTGTGCACAGCAGGAATGACCCAGATATTTAGGAGGGTGGCCGATGTTTTTAAACAAATGCTTTTAAACACTCATGTGGGAATTGCAATGAACGATTACGCAGCTGTTGAAAAGATTTTGTGATCTGTAAATTAAAAGTACTTTAATGAATTTGTTCATAGGAAAAATAAGTTAAAAAAAGTAAAGTTGTTTTGTAAAATGTGAATGGTATACGTCATGAAAACAATAAATAACATAGGTTTTGCATATCTGCCTGAATTCTGTTAAATCAAATTTAGAGTTTGCAATGAGTCTGAACTGTGTGTTTTATTATAATGAAAGCCTCATGGAACTCATCAAAGGATTTACTCTTTAAACACACAGTGACACAAATACACACAAGCACACTCATGCATTCACACACATACATGCACTTGGGCTTTTAATTACTCTTAGAAAATTGGGATCATTATCTAAAATAATCTTCATGCATGTCTGGATCAGGATGTAATATCTGTAATAGAGCACTATGAATACTGTAACAATGTCTCAGGCTGCTGAAATCCTTAAAATTCAAATCAGACTACTGGAGTTGTTATATTTAATTTAATCCACCAACCTAAAAAAAAAAAAAAAAAAAAAAGATCTGCAATCAGAGGCAGATTGCAGTGATTAAAATTAAATATGGTTTTAAATGTGCATTAATTTTAATGTGACAATGTGGTGTGCCAGAGATTTGCAGTCAATCCGATGACTAATGGATTTATTATTAATAAAATAATGACACAAAACTTTAATTACTGCTCCATCAAAGATAAAACTGATTTAATATATATATATATATATATATATATATATATATATATATATATATATATATATTTATATATAATAATATTTATTTATTAAAGTGTTAGATCAAAATCACTCTGTAATCACTATTGGATCAAGGTTAATAATATCAAGAACAGCATGAACAAGCTGTTATTACAAAAAGAGAAGTGACAGATTTCAAATGATTAAAGTTATAAAAGTTAATCATTCCTTCATATGATATTATATCAGCTCACAATTTTCAAAAGAATATGCTTGCAAGAGTGAAATTAATCGAGAGTTCAATAGAAAGAGCATGAATATATTGTCTAATACTTCATTTAGCACAGCACTGTTTTGAATACATAATTCATGAATGTCCAAAAATGAAGCAGTAAAGCAATGAAGAGTACGATAAAGGTGTGAAAACGTTAAAAACGTTATTAATTTAAACATTTTTGTAAATTCTATCCTAAAATTAAAATATTATCAACTCTATTGTCAAATGTATATTGAGGATTAGGGTATTTTTGCTAAATGTCACATTTACCAAACCCACACACACACACACACACACATATTCTTACATATACTGTATATATGCATACACACACACGCAAACACACACACACAAAAGACACTTTTTGAGCAAAATATCGCACAGAGAAAAATTTGTTCGATTTTAAACTATAAAACAATACATGCACTGTTCAAAACTAAGACAACTATTTGGACCCTTTCTGGTGGTGAAATTTAATGGAACATAATTAATGTTCTGAACAACTCTTGTGGACACCTATGTGAACTTTATGTGAACTGACTTCCATTCACTAAAATGACCAGTTGGTTAAAAGTTATTACAATAATGGGAAAATTAAGTTTTTTAGACCATTCACTAACCCACCAATGATTCCCATTTGAAACAAAATGAAAGAGAGAATGGATAGACAGTGAACTCTCTGTGTCAGATGAGGCATATGGTAGACGATGGAGTGCCATATGACAAAGAGAAAGGGGCTTTTACCAACATAAGCGCAAACACACTCGCATCTCATGACCGCTTTTCCTTTCCCAATTCAACTAAACAGTGTGCTTTTTCTTCACCCCTTTCAAATGGTTAAACTTGTGACTAATTTGTCACATAGCCTACCTATGCAGACACCATGCATTCTACGCCCCTAAGGACCAGAGAGAAATGAGATTATTTCTGCACCCAACAGTTGTCCTCATACTCAAAGAAAACTCTTTGTAGTGAAAGCGGCACATAACTTATAGAACTTGATGTGGATCATCAATCAAGCCGTGGTCTGTGAATGGTCTGCTCCATGGAGATCCATATTTCATTTCACATTAACTTTGCCTTTGAAGAATTTAGCAAACAACTCTCTTCTAATGCATATTAAAATTTCATTGTTGTTACTTTCTTTGAGAAGGTGGCGAAAAGTTTTGAAGATGGAAAGTGTTAAAGCCGAACTGCCGCATTCAGAGCGTTATAATAAAGACAAAAGAACAGATGCTAATTTCATACAATATAATTGGGTTTAACTCAACACATCCTGTTTAAGCTCATATATAAATAGGCATAATTCTGAAAGCGCATTGATATTTTCCATTTAACATTTATACAGTGGTCCATTTTCCCTGACCAAGCGAAATGAAACACTGAAATCCTCTTTAAGGAGTTCATTTATCACTGTGTACATTGAAATTGAGAGGCTGATTTCTGCAGGTGTGTAACATTGTGTTTAGCATGACAAAAGATGCAGTAATGCAGTAGATCAGCACTCTATATTACTTTAGCTGCTGTGCGACCAACAAATAGATATTACTTTGTAGTATATACTTTATGAAGTGGAGTGATAAGCAAAATGAGAGATTTTTTTTTTTTTTTAGAAGTTTATTTCTTTATTTATAAGTCTTATGCCTGTTTCACACAGCATGCTTAAAGGAATAGTTCACCCAAAAATTTTAATTCTCTCATCATTTACTCACCCCTTAGTGCTACTAAAAGTGCGTGAGCAACCTCCAAGACATGGGTTCTGGTCCCATGGGAACCAGGAAGTAATCGTTTTCACATAAACATAGAAAAATAAATAAAATATGCATTCCAGGGCTGTAGCAGTCATTAGGTATATATATATATATATATATATATATATATATATATATATATATATAAGTATGATTGAAGTATTATATTAATATATACGGATTATATACTTTTAATATTTGTAATATTTTAAAGATTTAAGTAGTGCAAATTAATTGCATAGATTTAGGAAATTAGCTACAAAAATAAAGGGCATCTTATGGAGCACTTGCTTCTGTTTCACACATGACAATAAAAGACTGAGCACAAGCTGGTCCTGAATAAATGGTTTAATGAATTACAATAATGACAATTGTGCATGTGCACAATTAATTTTTTTACTCTGCTTGTGCATTGTGGGATTTAAATTTATCCAAGTGGCTCGAGTGTTTTGACTACATTTACCAAAGATTGTTTAGATCCATTTACTGATTTGTTCAATGACCATGTCTGGTGATAATTGAGTGTCTTGTGTGAAATGAGTTAGTCACTGAATCAATGATCAAAAGAAAATTTTAATCCTTTAAAATGTTTATGTCTACAGACCTACAAAGAGACTTTAGTTGAGGTTTTAAGCATTATAAGAACAAAGCAAATCTATCATTTCCCTACAGTTTGTGAGCTGCTGAGCAGGACTTCTATCAAAAGACAACAATAATAGTCTTATAATAATAATGATGAGTTTCAATAATTTCCGTATGTTTTCATGTATAAAAAAGCCTGTCTACATATCAAATCAATTCAGTAAAATGCATGTGTTCTAAGAACACAGCAGATCTATCTTTTTTCCTACAGTTTGTTGACTGCACACCAACATACAGGTAAAAAACAGGAGCTGATATTAAAAATAGCTTTACATATTTACCACAGATCTTGGCAAAAACAATCGATCAAACCATTACCTCACAAATATAATGTAAAAAGTATAAATTAATGAGGACTCAGGCACTGGTATAAACTCCACTTACAATATGTGCTTAAAAGAAGGATTGTCCTTTGTTTTTGTTTTTTTCTGCTGTGCATTTCACGTAATGCTGCCAATCAAAAATGATATGCCGATAAATAACTCTCATTTGTGTGTTCCTCATCTCTAGATTATTCATTTATATCAACATCAATTCCGATTAAAAACATGGATAAATGAGCATTGTTGAAAGCAACTTTGTAGAAATTAAAGGAGGCACGTTGATTGTCTGACTGACGTCCTATTATGTAAGGGTTGTTTCGGCTCATGAAAGTGACCTGTGATTGGCTGAATGGTCGCTCAATCAGCCCAAAGTAACAAAATGCAAAGGATACTGTATACAAATCCACTATTTGTCAGTTCCATTTACCCCCCGCTTCGCTTACACACACACACACACACACACACACAGACAGAGAGAGAGAGAGAGAAAAGCAGCACATCCTCCGTTGCTGGTTCTAACGTGACGTTTCAAATTAGCAACGAAGGCTTGAGCTGTATCAAAGCTACATGCACTTGATCAATACAACAGTTTCTATATTATCTGAAATATAGCTCCCCCTCTCTCTCACACACACACACACACACACACTTGTGGACACAGACATTATACGCGTAACGCACACATATAAGGCCCAAACATACTCGTGAGAGAAACACAGAGTCGTTATGTCAGCGCACTCCTGCATCTCAGTGGGGATGAAAAAATAATTGTTAAGGTTTATAACGGGAATATGGCGACACACATCTTGGCGATTTTGAAGCGTTGTTACTTCTGATGAAAGCTGCGATCTCTCTCATTTTCTGAGTTTCTCTCTTTCGATCCCTCAAATACAAACTCACACACACATGCAAAAACGCACTACCTTATTACTTCAGTACGTCCTCGAGTAAAGCAGCACAAGCCTCTGTTGCTAGTTCTGAAGTGACGTTTTCGAATTAGCAACGAAGGCTTGAGCTGTATTAAAGTAAGATGCTGAATCCGTGGCGGAAGAAAGCAGTTCCACTCACAATGAAAAATGAAAACCTGAAAATATCTTGAGATAAAACCCTGAACGATGTCTTAAGGTGTGGTAACCGTGGTATAAGCGGAATAATTGACTCCGGCCCATTGAATTGTTGAAAAATAATGCATACCCGAGGTGCGTACAACTAGGGTGTACATTATTTTTCAACAATTCAACGGTCCGTCGTCAATTATTCCTTACTTAATATGGGTGTGAAATAAATATGCGCTGCTTACGTGCTGCTTACATGTGTGTTGTGAAATAGGCCTTAGAGATAGAGAGGTGTAATGCAATTCTCATGCCTACAGCTAATATTCAAACATAGCTCGCCAACAACCCATCTAGTTCAGTATTTTAACATAACATGAATATGTCAGTCCAAAATCCATACTAAAAGAATGAGCAGGTCATGTCTGAGGCAGCGAATGAAAACCTCTATGATTTCACCATTGCCCTGCAGCAAAAGTCTTTCATCACAAAATACAGAGCTGACAGGAGGTGTTCTGGATTAAACCTGTTTAAAGAGGAGACTGTGGAGAGCAGCCATGTCTCTACTCACGGGCCGCTTAGGTTCACGCTGTCTGGATTAGCCCCCGAAAAGAGCCCACTCACACACATCAACACACACTGACATACCCACACAGACAGGGCTTAGCAAGCAATAATGCATCTCACATCTGACACCGCTTTAGCCACCCTGGTAGACAGAGAGACAGGGGTAGACAGGTAGACAGATTGGATATGTTTGGAATAGCACACTACTTAACTATTGCTTCAGTGCATAGTATGGATACTGTACACAGTATGAACATTTTTTGTGTGCATAGAATACCCGATAAGATCACTACTATTAGTATGGTTGAATGTTATTCCAAACATAGCAATGGAATAATGCCTACGATCCAAAATATACACTTCCTAAGCAATGGACAATCTTCTTAAATGGACAATGTATTCCATGTACATCTGAGATCTACATTTTTCACCACAACAAGTAACAGGAAGGTTTTGTTGGTCACTTGGTTTCTATTTCTATTTGGTTTCTATATATATATATATATATATATATAAATGCAAGCAGTATTTAGTGAGAACTACAGAATTCAGTGAGTAATAAGCAGCTATTCCATTCTGAACATATCCGTTGAGGTACTGTGCATGAGTAAAGGTTAATCAAGAACAGGAGAAGAGGATGAAGCTAGCTAGGCTAATGTAAAAGCAAAAAAAAAAAAAAATTAAAAAAAAAAACGTGACGTGTGAGCGTACTCACCGTATGTGAGTGACAAGATCCGTACTCCTCACAAAGCAAGTCTTTAACACACCACTGATAGAGATTCAAAAACCATCTGCTGTTTTGCAGTTATCGCTATTAGCTGGGGATGGGGGTTTAGCTTGATGTTTACAAGGTATAAGAAAGACTATAATGATGGTAATGCTCTAAAGCAGGTTGCATTTCTCAAATAACAATATTTCTCTTCAACTGACGACAGTAATGATTTTACTAAGAAAAGAACGAAAAAACTTATTCAGTGTTGTGGTACTGGAGCTGATGAATCAATACACAAGCATACACCAGCCGGGATAGTTCTCTGATCATAATCAGGGCTCAGCCCAGAGCATGTGTAGGGCCATTTTTATGAAATATTAAAATACAATACACTATATAATACATTTTGAAATGTTACAATTTCAAGGTTTCATTTCTACCATATGCAATAAAATTTTAAATATTACTGGAGATAAAAGAAAAGTGTGTAACAATACTTTTGTTTGTTAAAGCGAAAAAATTCCCCACGGAACTGCCGTGATACATGTAATAACCGCAACATTTCGATTTATAAAAATGCTGCCACAGTCACACAATTTTCATGTAATCAGGCTACCATAACCTTAGTCTTTGCCTTTGTCTTATACAAAAAATATACTGGATCAGTGGTTCATCATGCAGTGTGTCTTAAAGTTTTCAAATTTCTTAAACACAATTGCTTATGTCCTCCTGTCTCTGAAATATTCTGTACTTATTACAGTATATGGATGGAAGGAAACTTTGTAAAACAGCAAATATGTTTCTTTAATTACTCCAGTGTCTGCAGAAGGATGTGCTGCTCTGTGGGGACAAAAATTAATAATTAAAATGAGCTTTCACTTTATGAAACAGAATAAAGTTCAGTTTATCTACAGAATAAACTAGAATATGAATCTGACATTATGCCACTAGTCAAAATTCTGGCTTGCGAGATTATGTCTGATTGTTCTAAAGCAGAATTGCAGCTCTGAATGATTTTATTGGTGACAAAAATGACAAGGCATGAAAACTTAGTGAGAAAAGTGATACAAAACATTCAGGGCTTTACAAACAACATTCATTTATAAGCATTTTTAAATCCACCCAGTATACCTGGGACCGTACAGCTGTCCCTCGCAAATTCATTTTCGTTCGCGTTAAATTATAAATGCTGTGTACTCTGGCTAAATTCTATATTCAAAGAATGTCAGTCACTTTACTTTCTGTTACCAGTTAACCAGGTGTGATGTGATAAAGCAATTGAACATCTTCCTACATGGACAATCTCTTACATGTGACATGTTGGGTAGACCCGTCCACTGTAAAATAACATTGGTCTCACTCCACATACCTGTATAAACATAAAATATGTTCTGATTGACTTTAAATTTGTTGTGTTACAAACAGAGTTGGGTGTAAATTGATTACAAAGTAATTAGTTACTGTAATCTAATGACTGTTTTACTCAAAAAGTAGTGTAACACTTTACATTATAAATTGCTGTGATCAGATTACAATTACTGACTTTCAATTATGTATTAATAATTAATTGTCAAGTATACAACTTGGGTTACACATATTTTCTAAAATAATATAATTTATGCAGTAATTAGTCATTTGTTGTGGATCTTTTTTTTTGAGTAACTTACCAAACACAGGTTTCATGCATTTTTCCTTTCAGTATGGTCAGACAAATAACTTGTTGCTGGAAACTTGGTGCCTGGTTGGGACTAAAAGCACACCCATATTTACCTTCACACTGCATAATTCCCCAGACGAAATATAGTAATCGCAATTGAAATCGGTGAATCATGAATTTCGTGCGATTGACATCCAGTGATGAAGAGTCAACCCTTATCTTTTAGGCTACATGTGGAATCCGCATGCCTGAAGATTTCCTTGATAACTCTAGACCAGCGATGGGGTTATCCCTGTCCCAGCCCATTCACTCTAGCAGATGGTGACCAGTGAACCAGACGCTCCTTTTTCTGCTTTCTGAATGAGGGAACTGTAAACAGACACAATGAGGACTGACAGCAGAGAGAGATCTCCGGACAGGACATGGTGTGTATACATATGTGAATGCGTGTTCGTGTGTGCATAACTGCTTTGCCCGTCACTCAGAATGTGTGGTGACATCACAGATGGCCATGCAGCTCCCCTGTCAGCTGTCCAAAATGAGAAGTCAAGATGTGATTGATGGAGCATGATGCATCTCCAGTATGCTACACTGACCTGGAGTCAGTTCCTCTGAGGCTGCTCAGAAAGGTGAATCTGCCTGGCTCAAACGTGGCACATTTGAATCTCAGAGGCCCTGTGAGTGCAGTCATTGTGGTCCAAATGAATCAGATATTTCTGAGCTGTACATAAACAAGGTCACTTATCTGCTCTGACCTGCCACACACAGAGCACAAACATGCCATCGATATCCCTTAAAGGAATAATTCACCCAAAAATGAAAATGCTCTCATCATATACTCACCCTCATGCCATCCCAGCTGTGTAGACTTTCTTTCATCTGCTGAAAGAACTGATGTCACTTTGCTTAAATTAGTTCACATTTATTATATAGTCTAGTCAAAAAAAAGAAAAAAAAAAAAAAAAAAAAAAGGTAATAATGTTGACAAATTATACAATTATAATTTGTCAACATTATGAAACAATTTTAACAGCACACTATATTGTAAATGTGAACTCATTTAAACAAAGTAAAGTCAGGCCCATGGGTGGGGTCAATGAGCATCAACAGGCTTTAAGTCCTTGTTTTACTGTAAATTCTCCTCCCTGCTCAGTCAGTCTCTACTTCAGTTTTACTTTCCCATTCTTCTGCTTCTGTTTTTGGTGATTCACAGTCTTAATTCATATCGCCTTACTGGGCAGAGAGAAGATTTTATGATAAAAACGACTTAAGTATTGATCTGTTTCTCACCCAAACCTATCATATTGTGTCTGAACACATGGATTTAACCACTGGAGTCATATGGATTACCTTTATGCTCCCTTTATGTGTATTTTGGAGCTTCAAAATTATGGCACCCATTCACTTCCATTTTGAAGAACTACAAAGCTGAAATATTCTTTTAAAAATCTTAATTTGTGCTCTGCAGAAGAAAGAAAGTCATACACATCTAGGATGTAAATCATGAGATAATTTTCATTTTTGGGTGAACTATCCCTTTAAGCAAAAAATGTTGGGCCCATGCCCAAGTCATACAGAAAAAAAGACCAGTTTCATTCATAAATTCAATTACATCTGTCTGGAGCAGCCATGGGGGAAATTAGATCACAAATGAGATGAAATGGTGTTTGCAACTCATTTTCCTTCCATAATGTGACATATTTCCAAATGAAACAGGATATTCAGAGAAAAATAATGTAGGTTAACTTGATTTAATCCATCAGGAACTGAGTGGATCTTCAAAAGTGCTCTCTATATGACTGGTGGTTTGAAGGGAAGGGTTAAAAATAAAGACGGCATGGTGATGTCAAATGACTGTTACATTTTAATGGAAGATTTATTTTATTTTTGTCAGTAAAATGCACAGATGAATAATTCATAGTAAGATGAAGTACGTATTAAAAAATAATTAGGGTCAATTTTGATTTCATGTTGACTTTATTTTCGCGAAATCTCCTGGTCAGCAATGACGTTAAATGGAGAGCAAATAAAGACTTTTGCTTTGAAAGACCTAAGTATTACATGTATCTCCTCTAGAGTCTCAGAAAAGATCTCACTGTCTCAAAATACCAATGTCTGAAAAAAATTCAGACAATTCAATATGATCTCAAATATTTAAGATCAAATATAAAGCATAAATATAAGACAAATATCTGATCTATGCTGTCCACATTAATTTCACAGCTCTATATTCTTAATGTCAGTTGTCTCATCTGTGTTTATTTAGATTGTTTTTTTTTTGTTGTTGAGGAATTTAAAAAAAAACAAAAAAAAAAAACATCTGAGACAATTCTTAGATGAAACATAATTGAGAACTCCATTAAGGGGCTGTTCACAAACACATGTAAACATGCCCTAGCTGGAGGTCTTTGATCGTCATCTTTTAAAAACGCATCTTGAGACACGCATTCTGTTCTATTTGTTGCGCAGGAACAAGTTCGGCCTTAAATCTCTTGAGCTATTAAAGAACAACCTCTGAGCAATAAAATTTTTCTCTGAGTGTGGCTTAGTGGTTAGTGCACATCCTCCAGACATGTTAAGCCTTGGTGCTCATGTGGGAGACACAGGTTTGATTAAGTGGCAAAGGCCCCCCAAAATGGCTTAAACTGGAAAACACATTTATCAACCGAACTGACCAGCATGTCTTCCTTGGCAGGTCCACATCACACGTCTGCTCTTTCATCTCAGGTTGTCATCTGTAATATCCTCCCTGTAAAAATGGCTTGTGCATCATAGACACGTCTCAGCCCGGTGCAGAGAGCATGCGATGAGGAGAAATATGTTCATGTTCTCTGTCTCTGCAGTCCTCAGCAGCCACCTTATCAGATCAAACAGCAGAGAAACACACAGTAATGACTTAAGTGACCACTGTCTCTGTTTGTGTTATATCTGCTACCTATGGCCCAGGCAGGGGCATCATGCACCTATTTTTTTTTAAGGAGGCACCAGTGGCAGTCCTGGCTTTTTTTCTTTTCTGTTTTTTTTTTCTTTCTTTTTTTTTTTAGGTGAGATAACCAAAAAACACTTTTTTAAGATTTAGCAGATCATTATTTCCATTTAGAATGAGTTAGTCTCATGGTACAGGATTCATTTAGAATGAGGGAATGACACCTGTGTTTGAATCCAACCTGATCAGCCTGAATATTACAAGACTGTTGCAACATTTTTGCAAATTGATATTACGCGGTTCATTACACCTATTGCTTCAGTTCCAAGGTAAAATATCCACTGTGTGGTGCTAGATGCAAGTTAAATGTTCTACCAAGCAGATAAGGTTTTTAAGGTTAATGCTCTATTGAGTTTTAAACCAATAAAATGTACCTCCCCACCCTAAACCTGAAACCTAAACCTAACCGATGGTGTCCTAATAAGCAAGTGTGAAATGAATAACACAACTGCTAAAGTAACTACATCATCATGTGCCGCTTCTGAGACACTTTCAGCTAATTTGAGGACTCACATGCGAGGAGTCTCATGCTCTTCAGGATTTGTATCCTGGTCTTTTGCATCGCAAGTGCAATGCTCTATCAGTTGAGCTACTGCGCAATATGGTTGCACTCGGACAAGCTTGTAAATGTAGTTGGTGATGTGATGCAAACGTTAAAATATATCTCCTAACAAAGACGTGTTGTGTTTTGATGTTGTAAACTAGCATTGTTTGAGGAACAGAGCGAAAAGTAAGTGTAATTAACTGATAATCTGCCCTTTTTTCTTGAGATTTGTGTGAAAATGAAAGAAAGGGCATTGTTGTTAAAATTTTGGTTTAGTAATGGGATTCTAAGAGATCAGGTTGTTCGAAGCCTTACCTAACAAACTGATATTTTTAATAAACCAAACAATGATGCATCTAAACTTGACAGCAAGTTTCGAACTTGCTTTCGATTCCACATGTGTGCAGGTGGGTAGATTAAAAAGCAAATAATCTGCGTATGTTGCAACTTCATTGAGTTGACCAGATTTTGATAAACATATTTTGAATATGTGACAGCGGTTTAGAAAAACAATCTTTTTCCCTACTACTTAAAGGCATAGTTCACTCCAAAATTATGATCCTTTAGCATTTATTCTCCCTCATGTCATTCCAAATCCCTATGACTTTCTATGGAAAGGACGTTATGAACTTTTTTTAACTGCATTCAAAATACACTTGATCTGAGTCCACATGCCCAGGACACCATATTGTCACATATGGTAGTGCACAAACATTTTTACATAAGCGCACAAGCACACACTCACACCTAGAGTCAGATACGCCAATACAGCATGGATCAGCAGTGCCTCATCCTACTTTGTCCACCAACAGCTCAGCGTCAGATATCATATTACTGACTGACTCCAGAGACACACACCAGGTCAGTGGATCAGAGCCTGATCGATACAAGGAAAGGAGACACAGGAGGTTATATTAAATGGGACAGAATTAAATAAAACTGTAAAATACAACTGAAAGGCCAATGAAATTTTCTATCAGTGACCTGTTCTTACCTGGAGCTTCTTTATCTTTCTTTCTCTCTTTCTTTTTCTCTCTCATGCTAGACATGGCAGTCACAACAGGTCAGTGTATGGCCCAGAAAACTATGCACACCCACACATACTAAATTATATATATATAATACACAGTATATATATATAACTGTGCAATAAGTACTGTGCAAAAGTCTTAGGCACATAAGATGTTTCACAAAAGCATTTGTCTTAAGATTTATATCTTCAGCTTTAGTGTGTCAATAGGAAATATAAATGTTAGACTCCCAAACATTACTTTTACAAATAGAAAAGATTAGAATAGAAGAACAGGGAGCCCTGCAAAAGATGTCATGGCCCCCACAAAGCCCCCCACTGAACATTGTGTCAGTCTGAGATTACATAAGAGACAGAAGCAATTGAGACTAAACAGATAGAAGAACTGTGGCAAATTCTCCAAGAAGCTTGGAACATCCTATCTGCCAACAACAAAGAAAAACGGTGTCCAGGTGTACCTAGGAGAATTGGTGCTGTTTTAAAGGCAAAGGTCGTCACACTGAATATTGAATTAGCTTTTTTTATGTTTACTGGACTTTGCATGACATTAAGTGATAAATTAAAACTATTTATGTAATTATTTTTGAAGACATCCTCACTATGCAAAATTTTTTCACAAGTGCCTAAACTTTTACACAGTACTGCATATATGAGATAAATTACATTTTCAGTGCCATCGCATTCGTGTAACACTGTTGGTGCATGTACCTAAATTGACATTATAATGGTTTATTCTGATCTGTGTAATTTCTGGTGTCATATTCAACTTGTTTCAAAGGATTTCAGCACTATAATCACGACTAAACTTTACTATGTTAAAATAAATCAAATTCTGTAATTGTTTAATGATTATCTATTCATTTAAATTTATTTTGTTTGCCAAGGGACACAAAATGTGTTTTCTGAATATGCTGTGGCTAAAAAAAGCTCATAAAATACACCACAAAAGCACCATAAAATTATCATAAAAGTAATCAGTTTTATGCATGTGCTAATCCATGTCTTCAGAAGCCATTTTATAGCTTTGCGTAAGTATTAAACCAAATTTAAGTCTTTATTCGATGATCTACTAAAGCTACTAGCATGCTATTGCATGTGCTACCAGCTAGACACTATAAAAATTGCTTCTCTAAACTTGCGTTTCCACTAAGGGATTGTTGATTCCTGTGGCTGCATCTTTTACAAAGTCCATACCTCCTGATATTTCAATTGATTGGCTGGATATTGATTAAGCTGTCTGCATCAGGTGATATATGCTCTCCTCAGCGCACTGAATCTCTCTGGGGCACTGTGAGACTGCACAACAATACAAAACAAACAACATGGCCTGCCACAGAGAATAACATTCCACCAAAAACTCCTACTAGAGGAGAACCTCTACAACTGCTGTTCCTCAGACAGAAAAAAAAAAAAAAAAAAAAAATCCAATTATGGGCTGACCAGTAAACGTTTCAGCACTTAAGAGTGGATTGATAAGAGGCAGGAATGATAGAGAGCGAGAGCGAGAGAGAAAAGGTTCATTTGCACAATAATACAGTTAGTGAGGTGATTTTAAAAGAAGAAAAGCCCATTAATATTTAAATGACTGCAATGAGTTTCCAAATTAAGCATTTTTTGTAATCCTTCAGCTGGATCGGATCAGTCAGGTGAGGATGAAAGGCCTGACTGTGCACTGTTGGCCCAGTTTGGCGCGTTTCAGCCTTGCTTAGCCCAGTTTTGTGCTTCAGTTACAATACAAGCATGCACAAACCAAACCACACTAAGCAAATAAAACAGAATCAGGAGGGAAATTTGGTTAAATGAAATATTTGATCCGGTCAACTCTCAACCATCCATTTTTAACAGACTGATCTCAGTGAAATCGGAAGAGTAGGTTGACTTTTCTTTTGCTAAATTTGGTCTGTGCTTACCAAAATTCAAAACACTGTCCCCAGTGGCCAAAGCAGTATGTGCTGTTGGGCTTGTGGGTGCATGTGAGCTCCACAGAGGGGTGCGAAAAGCAAGTTGTTTTCAGCTGTACAGGATGTAAAACAGTTAAGAGTACTGCATATTTTATAAATTTTACTTCTTAACCTAAACCTAACCCTCAGTAGAGTAAAAATGTAATGTTAGGGAAAAAATGCAACCTTCGAATAGCACTAGTAAATGATTATGCGAACGCAATTACTTCCTGGTTTCAATGCAAGATGCGAACCTGGGTCTCCCACGCTGCTGAAGCAAAGTGCTTTCGGACATGCCAGAGGTGAAGGTAGACACTCTTGAGCCTATGAAAAAATGTCTGACTGGAGATGACGCTTATCAGTAAGTTGGCATAATGTGCCCAATCCAAGGGTACTGGAACTTTCCTAAAACAAGGCTGAATTCCTGTGTGATCACATTGTTTTTTAAACTAAACATGAAAGCATATTGTGATTTCAGAGCTTTGGTGGAGTGGTGTTTCAGAGCTTCATAAGGACTTTATGAGGTTTATTTATTATTATTATATATTTTTTTTCAGCCATGATCACTATGAACTGTAAAGAAAAGAGCTGCAAAAAGAGTTTTAAAAATGTCATGAAGAAGAAAATAAATAAATTATTCAGCTTACAGATTTGGAACAACAGGATGAGTAAACAATGACAGATTTTTACATTCAGATAAACTATTCCTTTAAACAGATATCAAAACACAATTGGTGGTGAGTGAGGGGCAATAAAACTTAAAGGTAAGTACATCATGAGGGATTTTAATTTTTGGGTAAACTAACCCTTTAGCAAGCCACACAATTTGATATATTATTTTTGTCAGTAGAAAAAAAAAAAATGGTGCAAGATGTTTTCTGGCATTAAGCACCACTTATAAATAAAATCTATAGATTTTGAATGCATTTAACAAGCTGAAAGGACTGTCATTGTGTGGACAGAGGGATTGGTGTGAAGTGAGAGGGGACAGGATGTGCTAGTGGAACACACTGCAGGGGGAAAGGTGAATCAGGAGATAATATGCTGCAGAAAAACAGGCCAAATGATACCCTGTCCTGCTGTGTGCTCTATGTGTGTAAATAAGGAAGTGAAAAAAACATATGAGGAGACAGGTGCAAGGGGGCATTGATTGGGCATGCTGTATGGATGTGAGTGTGTGTGATTTTGTGTGTCTTATTGCTTTAGGTTTATGTAGACAATGTTTGAAATGCAACATCAGGTGAGGGCAGATGGCTACAGACACTTGGTGGCACTGAAGGGATACAGGATGGCGCACACACAAACACGCATACACGTGCTGACACATTGCATTTGCACACAAAGAAAGAAAGAAAGAAAGAGTCCTTTCTAAAATTCACATTAAGGTTTAAAACGTGGTGTGTGTAAGTGTATATTCGGAGATGACGAGTTGAAATCTGAGACCATTAAACAGCCATAAATTGAAATATAGAGTTTGCAAGTGCAAAGCTAAAGCAGAACATGACAATGATATAATCTGGTTGAATCTAATACTAAATCTGAATCAGAATCTGTTTAAATGCGTTGCAAATTAAATCATCAGACTTTTGTATGGCATACTTTGGAATCTGAGCATAGTTTGAGACATTGTTGAGATCTCATCAGAAACTACAGATGCAGAACTTTTATATATGACAATATATGCAAAACCCACAAGAAACATTTCATCACTCCGATCTGTTCATTTATGGTTTCCACTGACATAAAAAGTCACATATTTGTACATACTATATGGAAAATATTTTTCAGAATACTACAAGAATGGCAGTTTTTATAAATGTTATAAATATGTACATATCCTGTATGTTCAAATATAAGAGTCATAACTGTTTACAGTTGAAGTCAGAAGTTTACATACAACTTAGCCAAATACATTTAAACTCAGCTTTTCACAATTCCTGACATTTAATTATAGAAAACATTCCCTGTCTTAAGTCAGTTAGGATCACTCCTTTATTTTAAGAATGTGAAATTTCAGAATAATAGTAGAGAGAATTATTTATTTCAGCTTTTATTTCTTTCAGCACATTCCCAGTGGGTCAGAAGTTTGCATACACATTGTTAGTATTCGGTAGCATTGCCTTTAATTTGTTTAACTCGGGTCAAACATTTTGGGTAGCCTTCCACAAGCTTTTCACAATAAGTTGCTGGAATTTTTGCCCATTCCTCAAAACAGAACTGGTGTAATGGAGTCAGGTTTGTAGGACTCCTTGGTTGCACATGCTTTTTCAGTTCTGCCCACAAATTTTCTATCGAATTGAGGTCATGGCTTTGTGATGGCCACTCCAGTACCTTGACTTTGTTGTCCTGAAGCCATTTTGCCACAACTTTGGAGGTATGCTTGGGGTCATTGTCCATTTGGAAGACCCATTTGCGACCAAGCTTTAACTTACTGGCTGATGTCTAGAGATGTTGCTTCAATATATCCACATAATTTTCCTTCCTCATGATGCCATCTATTTTGTGAAGTGCACCAGTCCCTCCTGCAGCAAAGCACCCCCACAACATGATACTGCCACCCTCATGCCTCACGGTTGAGATGGTGTTCTTCGGCATGCAAGCCTCACTCTTTTTCCTCCAAACATAACGATGGTAATTATGGCCATTCAGTTCAATTTTTGTTCCATTAGACCAGAGGACATTTCACCAAAAAGTAAGATCTTTGTCCCCATGTGCACTTACAAACTGTAGTCTGGCTTTTTCTATGGCAGTTTTGGAGCAGTGGATTCTTCCTTGCTGAGCAGCCTTTCAGGTTATGTCGATATAGGTCTCGTTTTACTGTGGATATAGATACTTGCCTACCTGTTTCCTCCAGCATATTCACAAGGTAATTTGCTGTTGTTCTGGGATTGATTTGCACTTTTTGCACCAAACTACATTCATCTCTAGGAGACAGAATGTGTCTCCTTCCTAAGCGGTATGATGGCTGCATGGTCCCATGTTGTTTATACTTGCGTAATATTGTTTGTACAGATGAACGTGTTTTTTTTTTTTTTTATGGTAGGCCTTAAAATACATCCACAGGTATGCCTCCAATTTAGTGCACCTCCTATCAGAAGCTCATTGGCTAATTGGCTAAAGGTTTGACATCATTTTCTGGAATTTTCCAAGCTGCTTAACCCTCTGGGGTCTGAGGGTGTTTTGGGTCCTGGAGAAGTTTTGACATGCCTTGACATTTGTGCTTTTTTGAGTTGCTTAAAAACATATTAATGGCTAAAGTCTGATAACACTGTATTCAGCACAAACTGGGCTACAATAATATGAGAGCAACATATATGTACATGTTTGTATTTTTGAGAAAGTAACATTTATGCGTGGTTTTTGAAAAAACACAATTCAAGTCACTGAATTAAGGCCATATAACACATACTAAACATTTGTTCACAATACTTTTGAGAACTGGATCTTGTAGCCTAGAGTTTTTGCTACAAAACTGATGTGAAAACCATCCTGATCACTCATTCATACAAAACAATATAGTCATTTAACCTTTGTAAGACACTTTTAGTGTTAGAAAGGCCATATGCGAGGAGGCGTGGATGATCATGAATATTGATGTGATTCACACCTGAGGAGACAAAGACCCCTCCCCTGAGAGAGAATGAATATGAGGAGACATAATGACTGAATGTATTGTTTGTAGCTTATTCACAAAATCAAGTTTAAGTTAAAAGAAGTAATCTGACTATATATTTTCTTTACATAAAGACTTTACTTAAAAACTTTAGACCTACACTACCGTTTAAAAGTTTTAGATCTGTAAGATTCTTTAATGTTTTTAAAAGAAGTCTCTTCTACTCACCAAGGCTGCATTTATTTGATCTAAAATACAACAAAAACAGTGATATTGTGAAATATTTTTACAATTTAAAATATCTTTTCTATTTGAAAATATTGTAAAATGCAATTTATTCCTGTGATCAAAGCTGAATTTTCAGCATCATTATTGCAGTCTTCAGTGTCACATGATCCTTCAGAAATCATTCTAATATGCTGCTTTTCTAATATGGGCATATTTACAGCAAATTTTACACATTTACACCAGAACAGATATTTGCATGCACAAGCTTCATTGATGATAATGAGGCAGCATAAACATTAGTTAAAATATAATCTAAACATTCATATTATTTTTATATCATATTACATATATTGATATCATACAGCATACAATTTAAATACCTGCTTTAGCCGAAACAACATTTAAATGTAATTAAACTTGCCTATTAAGACATATTTCAAATTTCAATACTCTGAATCCTGGCTGGCAAGTCTGGAAATAGTCCAACTAGTAAAATATGTACATGTTTATATAAAATAGCATGTCAACTAATGTAAGTAAAGACTTACTCATCCGAAATTGTATCCTTGGCTGGATCAAGTTGCTCTTCAAAATGCAAATGTTCCTCGTCGGATTCCCGCTCTTCTTCTGAGGAAAATGTGAACTCTTCATCACTATCCAGGACCATCTGTAGAGCTTCCTCACCTGTGTAGTGTGCCATCTTCCAAACGTGCAGAAAAGTGAATGAACTTGATGCTTTTTAAGGCATTGTTGGGGGCATTTACCACTTGCATTGATCGCCTCAGCACATTACCGTATGAATAGTGCACTCTGCTGGTGGGTGGGATCACATTAACGATAATTAGCTGAGCCAGGAGAAACTGTACATCACTTTGTTTCATACAGATTACATTGCAGGAGAATATTTGTTTTAAATTTGAATTGTTTTATTTAAAAGTAGACATTTTAAGCTTTCTTTAGACACGTTTCATGTTTGTGTGATAAGAATTTGCGGAGTTTCAGTTCATTTTTGTGACGAAGTCACTTCTGATATGGCTCAGGACACCTTTGGGGTGCGGCCAATCTCAACGCAAAAACTCTTATACCAAGGGAGCTCTCTCTCTTTTCTTGCTTCTTCACTTCCTCTTCAGCTCCTCATCCTACGCGCTCTGGCCCTCGTGGCTTGCAGCCTCGCCTGGTGCCCCTCAAGTTCTGTACAATGTAGAAGTCCAAGTTCCGAGGAAGGCCTTCTCTTCTCTGCGCTACAACTCACCAACGTGATGGGAGTTACATAATCACGATCAACAAGCACCAAGCCTCAATCAGAATCCTTGATATTGCTATTAAGGATAACATCAGAACATTTATTGGTGAATTTTGTTCATTTAGTCTTGAAATGTTTATTTTCCATTTACTTTTAATTCTTTGTCTCCCTCTGACTTTTCTCTCCCTACTGTTTACAGTCTAGAGACAAAGTCTGTCGAACTACAGATAATTCTGGTTAAAATATTTGTCATCAATAAGAGTCATCTTGAAATGTCAAATCATCTCAAAACCAAGGGCTA
The DNA here is from genome assembly GCF_019703515.2 of Myxocyprinus asiaticus. Lineage (NCBI taxonomy): Eukaryota > Metazoa > Chordata > Actinopteri > Cypriniformes > Catostomidae > Myxocyprinus > Myxocyprinus asiaticus. Next base: position 11,246,683 of record NC_059351.1, on the reverse strand, counting down.
TCATCAGAAGATATGTTGCATCACAGCAAAGCCAGGTTCTTCAGCATAGAGCGGAGTAAACCCCATGGCGATCAAGTGCGCAACCCCCACATCAGCGCCAGACCCATATGCATGTCCAACCGCTGGGAGAAACCATGGAACAAACTGCATCCCTCAAACAATCCAAAAGAAAGGATGACATGGGAAACCAGATGGACGTTTAAAGGCAACCAACAAAAAAAGCCATCTCAACACTTCACTTCACTTCACTTTTATTGTCACACAACCATATTCACAAGTGCAATAGTGGGTGAAAGTCATGGGTGCAGTTCCGAGCAACATAGCAGTCGTGACAGTGATGAGCCATAGATGAGACATATACCAGTTTACAATAAACAGATTTACACATCACAATTTACTTATCTAATATACACATAATTACACACAACACAATATACAAATAATAATATACAATATACAGTATACAATACACACAATATAGAATATTGTACAGTATACAATACACACAATATAGAATACACATACACACAATATAGAATACACATTATACAATAAAAAAGTATATATAGTATATATAAAATATACAGTAGGTTGTATTGTACTGTATTGACATTCAGGCTTCAGTTGCCAGTGTGTTTTTAAGAGAGAATATAATTTAAGACACAAAGCGAACAGGTCTACCTGTGCCTGCCCGAATTGACTCCAAATCAGCTGGACCACCTGAGGGTGGAGTCCCCACTCTCCCCTGAGGGTAACCTGTTGTGACAGCACATCCGCTGCAGTGTTGAGGTCACCCGGGAGGTGAGTGGCCCTCAGCGACTTGAGGTGCTGCTGACTCCAGAGGAGGAGACGGCGGGCGAGTTATGACATACAACGGGAGCGTAAACCGCCTTGACGGTTGATGTATCCACTGTTGCCATATTGTCTGTCCGAACTAACACACGCTTGCCCTGGATCAATGGCCGAAACCTCTGCAGGGTGAGCAGAAATGCCAACAACTCGAGGCAGTTGATGTGCCAACGCAGCCGCGAGCCCGTCCAGGAGCCGGCGACTGTGTGCCCATTGCATACAGCACCCCAGCCCATTTTGAAGGCGTCTGTCGTAACCACGACGCGCCTGGAGGCCTGCTCTAGGGGAACGCCTGCCCGTAGAAATGTGAGGTCAGTCCAAGGGCTGAAGAGGCGGTGACAGAATGGCGTGATGGCCACGCGATGTGTCCCGTGGCGTCACGCCCATCTCGGGACTCGAGTCTGGAGCCAGTGCTGAAGCGGTCTCATATGCATCAACCCGAGCGGAGTGGCCACCAATGAGGATGCCATATGCCCCAGGAGCCTCTGAAACATTTTCAGTGGAACCGGCATCTTCTGTCTGAACGCCTTCAAACAGGTCAGCACCGACTGTGCGCGCTCGTTCGTGAGGCGTGCCGTCATCGAGACTGAGTCCAACTCCAAGCCGAGAAAAGAGATGCTCTGAACCGGGATGAGCTTGCTCTTTCCCCAGTTGACCCCAAATCCTTGTCGGCTGAGATGCGAGAGCACCAGGTCCCTGTGTGCACACAACATATCCTGAGAGTGAGCTAGGATTAGCCAATCGTCGAGATAGTTGAGGATGCGAATGCCCACTTCCCTTAACGGGGCAAGGGCTGCCTCTGCGACCTTCGTGAAGACGCGAGGGGACAAGGACAGGCCGAAAGGCAGGACCTTGTACTGATACGCCCGACTCTCGAATGCAAACCGCAGGAAGGGTCTGTGTCGAGGTAGAATCGAGACATGGGAGTACGCGTCCTTCAGGTCTACTGCCGCAAACCAATCTTGATGCCGGACGCTCGCTAGAATGCGTTTTTGCATCAGCATCTTGAACGGAAGTCTGTGTAAGGCCCGGTTCAGTACTCGCAGGTCCAAGATTGGACGCAACCCACCGCCTTTCTTTGGTACAATGAAGTAGGGGCTGTAAAACCCCTTCTTCATCTCGGCCGGAGGGATAGGCTCTATCGCACCCTTCCGTAGGAGGGTAGCGATTTCTGCACGCAAGGTAGCGGTGTTCTTGCCCTTCACCAAGGTGAAGTGGATGCCGCTGAACCTGGGCGGATGCCTGGCGAACTGAATCGCATAGCCAAGTCAGACGGTCCGGACCAGCCATCGCGACGGGTTGGAAAGCGCAAGCCACGCGTCCAAACTCCGGGTGAGGGGGACCAAGGGGACAATCTCATCGGACGTACCGGCGGGTGGGGCGGAGCGGCGGGGCGGAGCCTAAGGTGCCACACCGTGTCGTGGCCGTGCTGAGTTCAGGGACATCGAAGCACTTACCTGGCTCCTTGTGACCACCAGCCTGAGACCATCACATCGGGGGTGGATTTTGTGCCACAGCTGGGCGCGCAGGGGCGGGGAGTCCGCCGCTGGAGCGCCAAACATGCTAAAATGGAATGGTGGACAGTGGCCGTGATGACAGCCGTGCACACCGGGTATGTGACTGTGCGCACTGGGCAGTGCCCAGACACGAAAGACAGCGATCATGACTGTCAGAAGGCGAGAGATAACGAGCACAACCAGGAATAACACACAAACGGAAAGGCATCTTTAAAAAGACGCATCTTTAAAAAGACGTTCCGTGTGTGCCGCTCTTTTAGAGAAATATACTTTTTTTTTTAGAATATACTCTTTTATTTCTGCTGAAGCACCCAGGGGCGTTCTCTGCAGTGCACCAGTGCAGAGGGAGGAGAAGCCCCTGAAATGCGCCGTCAGATCCAGCAGAGGTGAATGAACAGCCGTGGGAATTCAGCTCAGTGAGCATCGACCGTTCGGCTCCGAAGAGAAAATCTGAATGAGTGGTTGCATACCAGCTCCTTTTATATCCGTATTTGCGGGGGAGTGGTATGCAATTTTCATTGGCCTTTTATCAAAGACCAGAGGTGTTTCGGGCTCCCAAGAATGACCCCTAGTGTCACTACATCGACACAACGTCAAGTGAGTGACAGATAGGGAACCCTAGCTACCATACACTAAGTTCATACAAGTAAACACTATCCACTCAACACTGGTTATGATAGGAAACACCCAGATTCCTCTTCAAACAGGCAAAATGCTAAATCCAATTAGCCAGCAAGAAAGTCAATGGCCCTATATCAGGATTGACTCATTATGCTTTTCGTTCACGAGCCACCATGAATTCATTGAGCATACAGAAAGCCTTGTGCGAATAGGACATTTATCCATGATACATCATGATATTGTGGACAAGAAACAGTCCCAAATAAACTGAAGGAAACTACCACATTACGCTACACAATTGAACCATATGGATAATTTCCATAAGAACGTTTCCATACAATATGGTCATAAATAAAATTTTTGTGAGATTACCAAGGTAATTGGAATTAGAACCTATTTTGATTTTAATTGAATCTGACAAAAAACTGCAACTACACATTTTGTACTGGCGATATACTGTACCGTGCAGACACTCAAATTAAGATCATCCAGTACACCTGCCATAAATAGATATCTTTCACTGTCACTTTCAATCCGGGGCAATCCACCCATACTCACACATAGATATTTTGCACAGTGCCTATTTCATGGAAGATAGCATATTTCTCAGATTGCAAGCTCTATCAAGTAACCTGCACTTTAAAGTGAATTCAACACCAAACCTATTAGGTCAGGTATTTTGGTGGGATAGGTACATTATTGCTTTTCTCAAAGCCTCAAGGCTATATCACTTAGAATGATTCATGGCTCTTTCTCTCTCCCTCTCTCTTTCCCTCTCTTGCTCCCTCTCTTGCCTATTTCCAGAAGCTCTCTCTGTGAGAGAAATGCTCACAAAAGCAACACCTCTGGATTTCCAGATGGAGTTTTGCACAGTCATTCTGTTTAACTGTGTCCTGACTCTAGCCAATAGATTTTTTTTTTCTTTGAGGAATGGCTGCATGATGCACCTAATATTAAACTAATAATCCTGTATATTCCATGTCGTGACAGAGAAAGATATTCAGGCAGGCTTAAAAGAGAGTTAAAGGGGAAATTATTACTATCTACAGGGTTTGAAAAAGGAGGGAGTGAGAAAGGAGAGACAGACAGACAGACACGCTCATGAATAGTGGAAAGATAAGATGCAGCTAGCTTCTATTCTGTCAATCACCTGTTCTGTGGCCTGCAACATGCTCGCTCTCTCTCTCTCTCTCTCTCTCTCTCTCTCATGTGCATGTGCTGTGTGAGTGAGGAGTGTGGTCAGTGTGGTGAGTGCAAGAGCGAGTGTACTACTTTCTCTAACTCTTTTCTAATTAATTCTTTTGTGTTTTCAGTTCAGTTTTCTTTTTTATTTTGTGATAGTTTAGTGTCTTTTTGAGCTAAGGTAAAAGCGTTTTTTTTTTCTTCGCTGTTACACCGAGGCGTTTGCCTCAGGTGAAGTGCGTGTAGCATGGCTGCTACAGGTGGAGAGTACCTGAACTCTCTCACACAACGGCATGCTGTTAAAATAGCCTCGAATGCCAGCGTAGAGGAGTGCAGCTTGGCCATTGGTGAAACTATCGGTTATGCGAACATTGTATCCGTGTCAAGAATGAATAACTTAATCGTTATCTTTCTGAAAACAGTGGAACTCGCAAACGTATTGGTGGAAAGTGCCGTGGTAATCAACAGAACGTTTAAACCTTGTAGCGTGGAGGAGGGCGGGGCTGGGCGGAATGACGGATGCCCAGACCCCAAGCGAGCGAGGGATAAAGGCGACTGAAGATGGCAGCACGAGAGAGAGAGAATTATGGGCAGCTGCCCTGTATGTGTTTGTGTGTCTTTTTATTTAATTAAATATTATTTACATTGTTAAGTCAGCAGTAAGTCCCCACTGCTCAAGCATGTAGTGTCATTTAGGCGACACGTATATATGATCTTAAAGGATAATAATGATGATCTGGATGTAAAACTGAATTTTAGATACAATGACTTCAATTATGTCATTTATGCAACAACCCAGAACATGAAATGTTTTGGGTGTGGCAAAACTGGACACCTTATTCGTGCCTGTCTGCAAAGGCTGGAAACTAGCACTGAAAACCCGGCAAGACAGGCAGAAAGTGCAGGGGTATCAATGGAGAATGTTTCAGTCTCTGTTTCAAGGGAGTCTGCCCAGTCTGCCTTTGGAAACAAACACTGAAACTACCGTGGGGTTGAAAAACCTTGATATAGTCACTTCTAAGGTAGATATGGTTGAAAGTGCCAATGTAGTCACTGGTGAAATTGAGCAGCACACTGTTGAAACTACCGACACAACATAAAGCACAAATAGTCTAATTACTGAGGAGGTAGTTGATGCGGAATAAATGGCAGATGATGAAGTTTTTAAGACACCCCAGAAGAGAAGACTATAACAGCGGCACATGGTGAAACAGGCCAAGAAAGGAGATTTTTTGGAGTTAAGTCAGGCTGACACAGAAATCGAAAGCGATCTCTCTGAATACACTTTCACAAACAGTCCAAACTTAAAGAGCACCTATTATGGTTTTCCAAATATTACCTTTCATGTAGTGCATTATATAGCTGTTTGTGTATGTTAAAATGTCTGCAAAGTTTCAAAAATCAAAGTGGGAGTTATGGAGTTATTGACTCCCAAAAGAAAGAACCGATTCTGAACACCTGAAACCAGTCGTTAGTAATTCCAGACTTACTTCCTGTACTAATGTTGGGCCTCATGTATTCAGATAGAAGACAAAGGCAGGCCTAACACAGTCGTAAAACCTAATTCAGGCCCCCATTTAACAAGTCATAAATCTTACTGATAAAAACCGTGCCAAAATCAAACAAAGGGAGTCCAAAACAGACAACAAATCCCATGAAGCCTTGCTCACTAAAGGATCGAACTCTCAACTCCTATTGGATGAGGCACACGACAGAACGCACCTCAACCATGACATCATCAGGAGTAGAAATACCTCTGAAATGCTTCCGGGATTTGCTTCCAGCAACTTTGCTCGCCGTGTGTAGACACAGCTCATCGCTGCTTTCAGGTGTAGCCTCGTGGCACAAGCAAGTAACGTCTGACTTGAAACTGTGGCCATACAATCTCTTTCTCGCTGGACAAGTTGAGATTACTCTGTGTTCCACTGAACACTCTAACGGATCCGAAGGAGACCGCCGAGCAATCCACATCTTCATCCGTTTGCCTGCAGAAGTGAAGAGATAAAAGATTTCTCTTCCATCTTCAATCAAGTCAATGTCGCTGATTTCTCCGCCAGCCCGCCGAGAATCAGCAGCTGTACCGCCCGCCGACAGAGCGAGTAAACGGCCTCCCGTCATCACCCAAGCCTCGAAGAACCGAGTCGGAGTTAAAGAACGGATGAACACACATTCTACGTCCTCATACGATTCAAGTACGAGGTTTATGTCTGGGCAGAGATAGAATATTATAGTGTGTTATTCTTGTGTATCAAGGTTATTGCTTGTACAGTTTATGGACTGCCATGTCTGCTCATTGCTAATACTCAGGGTATTAATTATCATGAATTTGATTTGCTGTATTGTAGTCCAACCACACTGGACTGTTGTGCATTTCCGGCATCGCGGGTGAGACGGCAAACTGAGTTTATCCATTAAAGAACCAAAGACCGCGGGACGGTTTATGAGCCGTCCACCGCGTCTCTGAGTGATATACGAACAGCTGCTTTCTCTCCCACGATCGCGAAACCGACTTTGGGGCCGTCACTTAATTCTCTCTCTCTCTCTCGTACTAACCGCACACACACACGCGACCCCTCACAAACATTCTGGCACACATTTTTGGCTATTAGATAGCTTCATGATAAAGCTCAGCTTTGTCCCTAAGCTATCGTACAAGCGGATACACGCGGTAACTGGTAGACGCCATTGACTGGTTTCTCTCCGCCCACATTCGTGGCTATATTCTCTGGCCGGAAGTCTCTCGTGACCTCCTTACACACACACACACACACACACACACACAAACGCTCTCACACACACACACCCTCATGTGTTATAGGATTATTTTGATTTCCATATCTAATCATATCACTGTTTAGTTTGTAGTTGTAAGTCGGAAGTTTGACTGCATTGTATTCATTATTAATTGATATTACTGCATAAATAAACTTTGTTATACTTCAAAGAGAAGTGTTTCGGTTTGTTTTGTATACACCTGTGTCATGCTGACGGGATGTCAGTGCTCGGATTCAAGCCTTCATTCATTGTTTTTTCCCCGAAAATCGATATTCTTCGGATATAGATTTTCCTTAGAAAACAATCTAATATTGAGACTGTTATACTATCTGGATATTAGTCCCTGATTCCAGGGTGGTGCCTGTCAATATTAATCCTTATTAATATTCTATTGATTTTTGATAATTGATAATTATCTTTGATGATTGTTGAATTTGAATGATCAATAAGCTAGTGTTAATTTTAATTAATGTTTCATTGATGTTAATGATTAATGATTATTTTTGACAATTGTTGATTTAAAGGACTAAAAAAAATAACATTGATTCTCATCAAAGTTCTATTGATTTTAATAATTAATAATTATCTTTGATAATTATTAATTATTGCTAATAACCATGTAGCGCACTACATTTACTGGCGCCCCATATGAGGTTAAATTCAATTAATTAATTTACATTTTAAATAATAACTAAAGAAATAATTATTAATTATTTCTGATAGTAACACTGATCTAAACAACCAGTAAAGCCTTGCACTAACCTACGTAATTTGGTAACAAAAAAACATGCCTCTGGCTTCATTGGCTGCTCGCGAACAGCTTTGACCCGCCCTCAAACACTACACTAAGCGGTAGACCAATCACAACAGACTGGGACATCTGACCAATCAGAGCAGAGTAGGCTCTCTGAAAGGAGGAGTTTAGAATGAATCCTGTAAAATGGATCATTGAACAAGTCGTTTCTGACACTGGGAAAAAAAGTTAATGCTGCAATTTAAATTAAATTGTTTTTTTGTTTGTTTTTTTTTACCTTGGATGCATGTAAATCTATTGTATGAGACCTTTAAAACAAAATTAGGCATGTTTAAAAACCATAATAGGTACTCTTTAAACTCGATGGAGCCCTCTGGTAGAGTGTATGGGGTAGACGACATTAAGTTATTCTTGAAAAGAACAAAGAATGTGCACAAAGTTCAAATCGATGAATATTTTCCAGACGGGAAATAGTTTGTAGAGAAAGCGAGGCTTTTTTAAGGCTGAAGGACACTTCACTGACCAGGAAGGTTATCGATTAAAGAAAATCTTTGCAAAGATAAATGCTCCTCGCTGAATTTAATGGAATTTCCTTTTTGCTGTTAACATTATGGAGGAAGTGCGTATAGCATCCATTAATTTCAATGGTGGTAGGAAAAGTATAAAAAGAGCACAATTATTTGAGTTAATGAAACAAAGGAATTTAGATGTACTGTTTGCTCAAGAAACACATAGTGATGCTGTAGTTGAAGCCGACTGGTTCAGAGAGTTTGAAGGGTTATCTGTGTTAAGTCACAACTCTTCAACTTGTGGTGGGGTCGCAATCTTATTTTCTAAGTCGTTTTACCCGTTTCTTACCAAGTTGAAGAGATCATAAAGGAAAGATTTTTTTTAAATTAGAGCACGATATGAATATCGGAACTTCATTATAATGTGTGCTTACACCCTGACTAACAATGTTGACAGAATGCTTTTTTTTAGACTTAGTATGTAATGCACTGAAAGATTGTGATCCTGAAGATTTTTTTATTGCTGGGGGGTGATTTTAAATGCACTACACAAGCCTTGGATAGGAACCATACAGAACCTTATATACACTCTTTTGAACTGGTCGATGTGTGGAGAAATCTTCATGGAGATCAGAGGCAGTATACCTGGGCTCATGCTTTTGATAATATGTTTTCCTTTGCAAGGTTAGATAGATTTTATTGTTTTAGACACCAATCCATTCTGGTTAGGAAATGTTGCATAGTTCCGGTTGCTTTCTCAGATCACAGTATGGTACAATGTGTTCTTTCGCTTAATTTTATAAAATCAAAAAGTGCATACTGGCATTTTAATAATGGCCTGTTATGTGATAAGAACTTTAGAGAGGTTTTTAAGGTCATTTGGAAAAATCTAAGGGAGGGGGGAAAAGCTTCCAATCTTTAAGGCAATGGTGGGATTACGCAAAAATTTAAATCAGGCAGTTTTCCCAGCAATATTCCTGTAATGTCACAAGGGACATCACGAACAGAATGAAGTAACTAGAAAAAGATATACTTAGTCTCCAGGAGCAGTTTAGGGGAGATCAAAACCTGCATGTGTTGGAGGCTTTTAGAGTAAAGAAAATACTCTGTCTGATTTACTAGATACAAAGGCTCAAGGTGCTCTAGTTAGATCCCGCTTTCAAGATATTGAACTGATGGATGCGCCATCTAAATTCTTTAATCTAGAGAAGAAGAATGGTCAAAATAAAGTCATACATGCCTTATATGCAAAGAATGGGGATCTATTAACAAACCTTTCTGAAATCAGAATACTTTTTATCAAGAGCTGTATAAATGTGAACTTAGGAATGACGAAACAGATGTTAAATCTTTCCTTGAGAACTTACTGGAAGTTTCAGATGAAGCAAACATTTTACTCAGTAAAAATCTGACCTTAAACGAGTTACACAGAGCGCTATGGAGCATGGAGTGTGGAAAAGCACCTGGTCTAGATGGTCTCTCAGTTGAATTTTTTAAATGTTTTTTAAATGTCAGAATTAAAAGAAGATCTACTGGAAGTATTTATTGAAAGCACAAAGGAGGATCTATTGCCTTTGAGTTGTCGTAGGGCTGTGCTAACATTATTACCAAAAAAGGGGACTGAATTGGAAAGAATTGGAGACCAGTCTTGTTGTTATGCACTGATTACAAGATCCTTTCAAAGGCTCTGGCTAGCAGGCTAAGTAAAGTGTTAGGCCAGATAATACATTCTGACCAAACATATGGTGTACCAGGGAGACTAATCTTTGACAATATATCTTTTGTCAGGAATATCCTAGATATTGGAAAGCTTCTCGACTTGGACATAGGCTTGATATCACTTGATCAAGAGAAAGTTTTTGACCGAGTTGGGATGTTTGGAAGCATTTGGTTTTAACTCCAGTTTTATAAATAAGATCAAAGTCTTTCATAAATAAGATCAAAGCGGGGTAAGCATTCTAAATAGTGAAACTACTTTTAAACTTTAAGCTTATGCTGATGACATTGTGGTTTTAATAAATGGACAAAGTGATATCGAAACACTTTTAGAAATCATAAATGAGTTTAGAACCTTCATATCCACAAAAGTTAACTGGTCAAAAAGTGAAGCCCTGTTAATAGGGAGGTGGACAAACGGAGAGCCATGTCTCCCAGAGAATTTAAGCTGGACTAGAGGAGGTCTTAAATACCTTGGAGTTTTTCTAGGAGATTAACTGTTTGTAAAAAATAACTTTGAGGAAAGTGTTTGGAAAATTGAAAGCAGGATTGCTAAATGGAGATTCATACTCCCAAAAATGTCTTACAGAGGACGGGTGTTGGTTATAAATAATTTGGTAGCATCCTCACTTTGGCATCGCCTGGCTTGTATAGATCCACCTGTTAAAACTTTGCAAAAGATCCAGGCAATTCTGAACAATTTTTTCTGGGATGAGATGCACTGGGTTCCTCAAAGTGTTCTGTATTTACCCAAGGATGAAGGAGGACATGGAATCATTCATATTCAGAGCAGAACAGCGGCTTTTCGCATGCAATATGTCCAAAGATTTCTGAGAGGACCGTTGGACTCAAACTGGAGAGCGACAACTTTTATAATTCTTAGGAACTTTGAAGGCCTAAACTTGGATAAAGCCCTATTCTGGATGGACACAGCTAGAATGAACCTCTCCAAGTTGCCAATCTTTTTTCGGAACCTGTTTAAAGTATGGACACTTTTTACTGTTAGGAGGGACAATTATACTGATTCTCTTTTTTGACTTTTGCAGGAACCCCTAATTATTGGTTCTCGTTTGGATGTGTCATGTTATGGACATTCTCTTGCTCTCATGGAAAAGCTTAAGGATGCTAAGGTTATAACTTTAGGAAACTTGGCTGCATTAACAGGTCCAGCCTTCTCAAATGAGGAAGTAGTTGCAAAAAGCCTAGGAATGAGATTGGTCCGGCAGGGGGGTCAATTACTTGAGAAATGGAATTGTTTTTTTGTTTTTTTTATGGGGGAAGTGTGCATTAGCGAGGAGCGATCTTCTGTGTTCCACTACTGCTACCAGGTGCTTGAACGTACAATTTTCTTTAATCGATAACCTTCCTGATCAGTGAAGAGTCCTTCAGCCTTAAAAAGCCTCGCTTTCTCTACAAACTATTTCACGTCTGGAAAATATTCATCGATTTGAACTTTGCACACATTCTTTGATCTTTTTAGAATAACTTAATGTCGTCTACCCCATACACTCTACCAGAGGGCTCCATCGAGTTTAAAGAGTACCTATTATGGTTTTTAAACGTGCCTAATTTTGTTTTAAAGGTCTCATACAATAGATTTACATGCATCCAAGGTAAAAAAAAAAAAAAACACTTTAATTTAAATTGCAGTGAGTAAGAGAGCTGGTGGAGGATCTGGTGCCCCCCTAAAGAGTTGGTGCCCTGCACAGACTGTGTAATATGCATATAGGGAGCGGTTGTACTGAAAAAGAGTTTTTATCAAAATGTCCAAGCTTTTCCATACAATGAAAATGCATGGTGATCACTGGCTGTCAAGTTCAGTTGCAATTTACATTTACATTTATTCATTTGGCAGACGCTTTTATCCAAAGCAACTTACAAAAGAGGAATAATACATCATAAGCGATTCATCTTAAGGAGACAGTGGTACGACAGTGCAGTTTAGCCTGCCAGATGAAAACGTGTAATTCTGATCACTTAGAAAAGTAACAGCACAGCTTTGTCACACACTTTGAGGTATGACTCATGTCCGCACCAGCACAGATAGTAATAGCAATGCTCTTCTTCGAAAGCACCAATAACATCAACGGAGTGTGTACTCAAAAAGCAAAATAATGATATTAATAATTATTATAAATAAATAAATAAATGCTAAAATACTTGTTGGTAGAATATATGTATGATTGGTTTGCAAGATTGGCTCTGGAATGAGAGATTATGTGTGAACATGCATCCAGGATCAAGATGCTCAATTTTTTTTTTTTTTTTTCTAATTTATGTCTTTTCCCCTGTTGTGAAGTCACAGAGCCAAACACCAGTTACTTGCCAAGAAATAACAAATTTATTAATTATTTTTAGTTACCAGACATAGGAGAGAAAGCAAAATTTCAATTGGAGAATGGTGTCAAGTTGGTCTTCTCATCTTTCTCAGTCTTTCTCAGATGTTAACTGTACAGGGCATATTTAAGTACAACCATAGAAAAAAAAAAAAAATGAGTTTTCATTGTTTAAAATGAGCACACGTTACTTCCCCTCTCCTCATAATTTGAAACGCATGTCTCTGAAAAACTTCTTATCAGCAACTTTACATCCAAACCACACAAATATATGTGCAACTTATATAACACTTACATAAAAACTTATATAACTTTGACTAGCACTAGACTTTAGGCGTGCATATTAGACAACATAATATAAAAGCATAAGTGTAATAATGTAAAACACATGGTCAATAATGCTACTAAATGATTATGAATACTGATGATAATTAATAACACAAATAAACATGAACATTTAGTCTACAACTCCTCTATCCCATTTCATCCTATTCAATCTCTCTGTGTCCTTTATGAGAACCTCAGATACTCGATGATGAGAATTAACCTTGTCAAAGATGCGTATTTGGCGGACACTCCCTAACAGCCACGTGAGATTTAATGAGTTGAAAATGAATGTGCCGATCACACAAATACACACTTTTCATCGTGAAATGCACGCTGTATTCAAGTGGCTCCTGCTAATCGAGAACTGCACCCAAAGCCCTATGATTGACTCATTCAAAGGGAGGCAGAAGGAGGGAGAGATAGAGAAAGAGAGAAAAACAGAGGCTGAGGGAGATGGGCAGGCCATTTGTTTCAGTTTAGTGTTGTGATTGAAAGCACTCGAGGCACCATTGGTGGAGGAAAACTTCATTTGGTCTCACTGAGTACAACTGCACATCAGTCTGCAGAGAAATGACTCAGTCTGTTCTCCAGAAGGGCATATTTTAAAGCCTGCTTCTCTTCTGCTGGTGGGAAGGGGAGAGGCTATTTTTTAATGTTTCAGATATCAAGACACTTTTCCAGGCAGGGCAGTGCTTTAAACAAGGACATTCATTTAACTGAAGAGCCTCTTCAACTCTGTAAGGAACACACTGTTATTTAAGACATTTCGAGTCAGGTTTTTTGGTTCTGTTGATGATTGGTTGTGGGAAGAATCTATTTGGATCAAGTGCAATAAATAATCAAGAAAAAAAAAATCTTGTACTTAAACGTAAAGTTTTCTTTTTAAAGTTGCACTAAGTAATTTCATTGGCCGAAACAACAGTGGTCTTGGATTTATATTGGACACTAACATACTCATTTTGGGAGTGGCAATGTTCCCTGATGGATTAGGCCTTCTTTTATGACACTTTGGGTATTTTGTTAAGCTTTAAACTGATTCAATGTCAACTGCCATTACATGAAAATCAGTAAGAATAACATGAGGGTGTGTAAATGATGACATAATTTTAACTTTGGGGTGAATTATACCTTTAAACACCTTTGTCAGAATTATAATTAATTTCTTTAGGGGTAAAATATTTTACAGTGGAAAAAGCTACTCGGGGCACTTGAACTGCCCTTGATACAGACTGTAATGTATTAGTGTAGTCACTCCATGAGCCATCCATCTGGTTGCAGTCAAGTGACCCACTCTGCCACTCCCACTGAACTTTTGCTGTTCTGCACTACATGCTGATAAAGGCGTTTCCATTATGAGCAACTGTCTGTCTGCAGTTTTTTTTTTATATATCTACGAAGTGCTGAAATAAAGCCTTGTCAACACTAAATCCCAAATGAGAGTCTTGGACTTGAATGATGAGTTGTTGTTGTTGTTGTTGTTGTTGTTGTTGTTGTTTTCTGTTACTTATTAAAAGTTGAAGAAGTTTAAGCCTCTTCTTTATAAATTTGGGCAAACATGTCTTATCCATCTTACCAAGTAATCCCTTCACAGATACACACACAATAAAAAAAATACAAATAATAAAAAAAAAGAAAATACAAATTGGTTTTTGAATCACGGCTGAGAAAGAGGACAAGCAAAAAACACTTTTCACTTGAGAAGTAAATGAGTGTTCATTGGTGTGAGGACAGTGTGGGCATTTTAAAGCATTTAAACACTGAAAAGTCATGGTTACTGGTGTAACCTCTGTTCCCTGATGGAGGGAACGAGACGTTGGTGTCGATGTAGTGACACTAGGGGTCACTCTTGGGAGCCCGAGACACCTCTGGTCTTTAATAAAAGGCCAATGAAAATTGGCGAGTGGTATTTGCATGCCACTCCCCCGAACATACGGGTATAAAAGGAGCTGGTATGCAACCACTCATTCAGGTTTTACGCTGAGGAGCCGATATAAGGTCCGGCCATTTCAGCGGGTAGTTCAGCGTTATGGCAGGAGGGACCAACGTCTCGTTCCCTCCATCAGGGAACGGAGGTTACACCAGTAACCATGACGTTCCCTATCTGTCACTCACTCGACGTTGGTGTCGATGTAGTGACACTAGGGGTCCCTATACAAAACGCCACAAGGCTGAACTGTGTTACGTGAACTGGCGGTGTGTGGTGGGCAGACTTGCTGTGTGCCTCATAGCCAGCACACCAGGTCGACACGTAACCTCCCCCAACACAGTTATGAGTGTCGAACGGCCCTTTTTGGGGACAAGTCGACTACCCAGAGATAGAGACAGGCTTAACCCAGTCGTGGCCTCTTTCCCGTTCTCTTTTTCCACTCCCTAAAAAGAAGGGGGATTATCCGACTGGGCCGCCAGGTCTAGTCGGGGGGTGTCCCTCCCAAGGGGAGGACACCACGGAGACCACACCTCGCCCCAAGAGAGGGGGGATATTTAAGTGGAAGAATACATCACATGGTCTTTCCAACCATGTGGAGAGCCTTCAAGGTAGATCCTGCCCAATGGGGGAGGAGTTACTACAACATGGAGACTGGGGCAGAGGGGCTCTGCCCAAGGAAGACGCAGTTTGCCAGCAGGGAAATGAATTAGCGGAAGATATAGATCGCATGGGGTTAGCCTTACAGGGAACCGCCACATGCAGAGCACCTACCCCAGAATCGGGCTCTTAGTTAGCACGTGTACTGGGCCGGCAGCGAGTCTCTCCGAAAACTCGACTGCCACAGGGCTCGGAGGAAGTCAACCAGGGAACAACTTTTGTGAACACTACTGGGAATTAACAGCGCACGTCTTCAGATCAAAAGGAGGTGGAAGGCGCTATGTGAAAGCGATACACCCGGCCGGCTATCCCGGGCTTATCCGCTTGTGTTGCGTGCCACTACCTGGGACGAAACCGGTTCCACCCAGAGGTTGTAGAACCTTGCAAAGGTGTTGGGTGTTGCCCAGCCCGCTGCTCTGCAAATGTCTGTTAGAGAGGCACCTCTGGCCAGGGCCCAAGAAGCCGCTATGCCACGGGTAGAATGGGCTCGTAGCCCTACCGGGGGCGGCATGTTTTGGGCGAGATATGCCATAGTTATGGCGTCAATGAGCCAGTGGGCGATCCTCTGCTTGGAGACAGCGCTTCCTTTCCGCTGTGCACCAAAGCAGACAAAGAGCTGCTCAGAGACACTAAAGTTCTGCGTGTGATCCAAATAATGCGTAAAGCGCACACCGGACACAGCAATGACAGGGCTGGGTCTGCCTCCTCCTGGGGAAGCGCTTGCAGGTTCACCACCTGGTCCCTAAAAGGAGTGGTGGGAACCTTGGGCACATAGCCCGGTCGGGGTCTCAGGATCACGTGAGAATAGCCCGGACCGAACTCCAGGCACATTTCGCTGACAGAGAACGCTTGCATGTCACCTACCCTCTTGATGGAAGTGAGCGCAGTCAGGAGGGCAGTCTTCAAGGAGAGTGCCTTAAGCTCGGCTGACTGCAAAGCTCAAAAGGGGCTCTCTGTAGACCCTGAAAAACTACAGAGGCCGATGAGGGAACGAGGCGCAGCCTGGAGGGATTCAGCCTCCTGGCGCCTCTTAGGAACCTAATGATCAGATCATGCTTCTCTAAGGACTTACTGTCGACTGCGTCGTGGTGTGCTGCTATGGCAACAACGTACACCTTCAAGGTGGAAGGGGACAGCCTCCCTTCCAACCTCTCTTGCAGGAAGGAAAGCACTGATCTGACTGCGCATCTCTGGGGGTCTTCCCGACAGGAAGAACACCACTTAGAGAACAGACGCCACTTAAAGGCATACAGGCGCCTCGTAGAGGGAGCCCTAGCCTGAGTGAACGTATCTACCATCGCAGGTGGGAGACAGCTTAGGTCTTCCGTGTCCCGTCCAGGGGTCAGACATGGAGATTCCAGAGGTCTGGGCGCAGGTGCCGGATGGTGCCCCTTCCCTGAGAAAGAAGGTCCTTCCTCAGGGGAATTTGCCTGGGGGGAGCTGTCGCGAGGAGCATGAGGTCCGAGCACCATGTCTGGGTGGGCCAGTAGGGTGCTTACCAGGACGACCTTCTCCTCGTCCTCCCTGACCTTGCAGAGGGTCTGTGCAAGCAGGCTCACTGGGGAAAAACGCATATTTGCGACCCTCGGTTAGGGTGTACCAGAGCTGCAGTGGGGAGGATTCTTGGGAGGCGAACAGGTGCACCTGTGCCTGTTGAATCGACTCCAAATCAGCTGGACCACCTGAAGGTGGAGTCTCCACTCTCCCTTGAGGGTAACCTGTTGTGACGGCGTGTCCGCTGAAGTGTTGAGGTTGCCCAGGATGTGAGTGGCTTGCAGTGACTTGAGGTGCTGCTGACTCCGTTGGAGGAGACGGCGGGCGAGTTGTGACATACAGCGGGAGCGCAGACCGCCTTGGCGGATGACATATGCTACCGCTGCTGTGCTGTCTGTCCGAACTAGCACGTGCTTGCCCTGGATCAACGGCCGGAACCTCCAGAGTCCGGCGGCTGCGTGCCCGTTGCCAACAGCGCCCCAGCCCGTTTTGGAGGCATCTGTCATGACCACGACGTGCCTGGTGACCAGTTCTAGGGGAACACCTGCTCGTAGAAATGAGAGGTCGGTCCAAGGGCTGAAAAGACGGTGACAGACCGACGTAATGGCCACGCAAACCAATCTTGATGCCGGACGCTCGCTAGAATGCGTCTTTGCATCAGCATCTTAAACGGGAGTCTGTGTAAAGCCCGGTTCAGTACTCGCAGGTCCAAGATTGGCCACAACCCACCGCCTTTTTTCGGTACAATGAAGTAGGGGCTGTAAAACCCTTTCTTCATCTCGGCTGGAGGGACAGGTTCTATCGCGTCCTTCCGTAGGAGGGTAGCGATCTCCACGCAAGGTAGCAGTGTTTTCATCTTTCACCAAGGTGAAGTGGACACCGCTGAACCTGGGCGGATTCCCGGCGAAGTGAATCGCACAGCCGAGTCGGACGGTCTGGACCAGCCCTTGTGACGGACTGGAAGGCGCAAGCCATGCGTCCAAGTTTCGCGCAAGGGGGACCAAAGGGACAACGTCATTGGATGTACCGGCAGGTTGGGCCTCGCGGCGGGGCGGAGCTCGAGGTGCCACACCACGTCGTGGCCGTGCTGAGTCCGAGGTCATCGAAGCACTTACCTGGCCTCTTGTGACCACCCCCGGAACAGCCTGGGATGGGGGAGGAAGAGGCCTGTCCTCGTGACCCGAGGAGACTGTCACATCGGGGGCGGATTTGTGCCACAGGGCGGGAGACCGCCGCTGGAGCGCCAACCTGCCAAATGGAGTGGTGGACGGTGGTCGTGATGCCAGCCGTTCACACTGGATATGTGACCCAGGGAACAAGGAAACCACTCTTGCTGAGCTCTTGCGTACTGCAGCCACTTGGGCATGCAGCGCAATTAAATGCAAAAGGTAACAAAAAGATGAAGATCTGCTTACCAGCTCCAGAGCAGCGGGTTTCGTTGTCCCTGGGTCGCCCGTCTCAAGGGCGCTTTGAAGCCTTTCACGGGTTCTGAGCGGCCACGAGACGGGTGGCGTCTGCTTCCTGCAGTGGGCTCCACGCCGGGGCCAGGACGAAGGGGCGGGCTGCGGCGGAGCCGGTGCAGTCACCGCAGGGGGACGCCCTTGGCGATGAGTAGATGGGGTGCGGGATCTTGAGCCACGCCGGGGCAGGATATGCCGGCTAGCATCCATCTACTGCTCTACCATCGAGAACTGCTGGGCAAAGTCCTCGACGGTGTAGCCGAATAGGCCCGCCTGGGAAATGGGGGCAGCAAGGAATTGTGTCTTGTCGGCCTCACCCATCTCGACCAGGTTGAGCCAAAGGTGGCGCTCCTGGACCACTAGTGTGGCCATCGTCCGTCCGAGAGACCGCGCCGTGACCTCCGTCGCTCGGAGAGCAAGGTCGGTCGCCAAGCGCAGTTCCTGCATCAATCCCGGGGCAAAACTACCCTCGTGCAGTTCCTTTAGCGCCTTGGCGGACTTGCAGGAGAGCCATGGCGTGCAGGGCGGAGGCGGCTTGTCCAGCGGCACCGTAGGCCTTGGCCGTCAGAGACGACGTAAACCTACAGGCCTTGGACGGGGGCTTGGGCACCCGCGCCAGGTGGCGGCGCTCTGCAGGCACAGGTGCACCCCGATAGCCTTTATCCACCGGGGGATTGCCGAATAACCCTTGGCCGCCCCACCATTGAGGGTAGTGAGACCAGGGAAGCTGAAAAGATCGGGACCGGGCAGTAAAAAGTGCCTCCCGTGACCTTGTCAGCTCTTCATGCACTTCCGGGAAGAAAGGAACGGGGTGGGGTGTGACTTTGAGCGGCGCCGCGAGCCCAGGAACCAATCACCGAGCCGCGAGGGTTCAGGGAAGAGCGGTGAAATCCACTCTAACCAACGCTCGCGGCTGCCCGGGAAAGCATGTCGTCATCTCTGCGTCAGCCTGTGACTGGGCGATCGACCCCAAAGGGAGGAGCCCAGCTGAGGCTTCCGACTGGAAGAGCCCGCTCTCCGATGCTGTGCTCGAGAGCTCATCACTTTTGCGGGCTCCAAATAAGAGGTCGAACTCGCCGTGAGACGAGCTGGCGGACTCACCCGGAAGCCCGATCGGGGCAGACGAGTGTGCTGGGGAATGGGAGGTCCGTGGGGGGATATCCGGCGGAGGCGGTCCCATTGGGGACCCCAAATCACCCCCAGTGCTAGCCGCGCTGGCCTCAAACCCATGGGTAAAAGGACCGAGGCGGGAGCCTCTGGGGTGGCTCGCTTTCTTACGAAGGCGAGCCACGACCACAACGTTGCCATGGACATATTCTCGCAATGAGAACATGACCATCCATGAACGCTGTCTCCGCGTGAGCAGTGCCCAGACACGAAAGACAGTGATCGTGACTGTTAGAAGGCGAGAGATAACGAGCACAACCAGGAATAACACACAATCGGAAAAGCATCTTTAAAAAACGCGTCTTTAAAAAGACGTTCCGTGTGTGCGCTCTTTTAGAGAAATATATACTCTTTTAGAGGGGAAAAATGCTCTTTCAGAAAATATACTCAAGTTTTTCTACCGAAGTGCCCAGGGGCGTTCTCTGCAGTGCACCAGTGCAGAGGAGGGAGAAGCCGCTGAAATGCGCCGTCAGATCCAGCAGAGGTGAATGAACAGTTGTATTCAGCTCAGTGAGCATGACCGTTCGGCTCCGAAGAGAAAATCTGAATGAGTGGTTGCATACCAGCTCCTTTTATACCCGTATGTCCGGGGGAGTGGCATGCAAATACCACTTGCCAATTTTCATTGGCCTTTTATCAAAGACCAGAGGTGTCTCAGGCTCCCAAGAGTGACCCCTAGTGTCACTACATCGACACCAACGTCGAGTGAGTGACAGATAGGGAACTTCAAGATTACATGGTAGGAACACAGACAACAAAGGTCCTAACGAGGATGCGCATGTACACAAATGCTTCAAAATGTGCTTTAGGCAGCTCCCCTCACTGAGAGTGTGTTAACCCCCAATAAGATCTGCACTAATTGGAGTCTCAGACACAATGACAGCCATTATAATGGGGCCTTTGCTTGAGTATGTGTGTGCATGAGTGAGGTGGGAGAGGAAGGGGTCAGATGGTCCCCAATTATGTGGGGAGACTATAAAGAGCAAAGCAGTGTGGGAAACACACACACACACACACACACAGAGAGAGAGAGAGAGAGAGAGAGAGAGAGAGAGAGAGACTCAAATCTCCATTTGATTATTAAACAATGCTGCTTACCAGTTACCACTTCCTGATAGGCAAAGGTTCTGATAGGATGGTGACCAAAATTGTAAAGCCCCAAAATGCACATAAAAAAGGCAGCATAAAAGTAATCCATACTTGTGCTCACCAATAATCTTGACATCAGCAGTGTGCTTGGCAATCACGATTTCAAGCTTTCATGCCTAGGGACTGCAATGGCAAGATGTACAGTGAAAAGGGACTTATAATTTGGTCTGTTCTCACCCAAAACTGATTGGATCGTTTCAGTAGACATGGATTAAACCACTGGAGTCTTATAGATTATCTTTATGCACCCTTTATGTGATTTTTGGAGCTTCAAATTTTGCTCACCATTCACTTGCATTGAATGGACCTACAGAGATATTCTTCTAAAAATATTTGTTTGTGTTTGCAGAATATATATATATATATATATATATATATATATATATATATATATATATATATATATATAAATAAAAATAAAACTTGAAAGAAATAACATCTTGAATGACATGAGGGTGAGTAAATGATAAGAGAATTTTCATTTTTGGAGGAACTGTCACTTAAAATGTACTGTTATAAGTAAGAAGTAATCTTAAAAGTTATGTAGCTGGCTTGTGAGAGAATACTCACCACAGAAGCAGACATTTCACACTTATGTCCAGTATAGAACCCCTTGCGGCAATGTTGAGATGGCAACGTGGATTTGCATTGTGTTATAAATTGCGGTCGGACATATTTTGGAATGCAATGGACATCTGGACATTTGGAATGCATATTTTGGAAAATCAAGCTTGATTAGCTAGAAGTGCCTGCATTCACAAACTTGCATAGAGTTAGGGTGACCAGATTCCTGCTTGTGGAAAATGGGACAGCCCCCTCCCAGCAAAAATTAAATTGATGTATCCTTACCTAGGCGCAGATCATTGTAAAGTAGAAGGTGCATCCGCATCTGTAACTGTTGTCACCTTGTACTTTTCACTGGCGGCAGTTTTTCTCAGTGTGTGCTTGTCTTTCAAGAGTTTATGGTAAAATGCAGAGCAGTCCAGTCCAAAATTAAGACGTATGAAAAGCATTGCCTTCATAACTGTTACACTGAGTCGAGATTTATCTGGTGTCTATGCTGCGTTCATTAATGAGAACACATGCTCCACAGATGCAGATGTCCCAGGCAGGCATAAAACAAACTCCGTGACCTTGGCTAAAACTCTGAAGTTGATTGTCTTGCTCTCCAGCTCAAGAAAAACATCTGTCCATCTCTCAGACATGGCCGTCTTGTTCATGTTCCACTCAGTGATGCGACAATGTTTTTTGTGCAAGCCCACTCATCAACGAGCGTTGTTTCGTCGATCAAACTGAGAGCAGGGATTCTGAATTAGAAGTGTTCGAGGCTGCTCTGAATGTCTTTCCACTCTGGGATGTCACTCAGTAGGGCCCACTCAAGTTTTTCTATGTTCTCCAATTAGCGGCTCCAATTTTGGAGGTAATCCACCGATGCTGAATAAAGGTTTCTGACTGCACAAAAGAAATCATCCGCTCGCATGTCACCAGCATCAACCAGTGCATCCAACTGTTTTTTAATGTCAGAGGGTATGAATGATTCCTCCAGCCTGGTCTGCACGACTTTCTCAGGTCAGGCATGTGCAAAGCTATGGCCGTGCACAACAGAATGATAAGCAAAAAGTCCTTCACTTGCATGCACCTTGTCATATTCTGAAATTTACTTCACAAAAAAATTGCTAACTCTTGGTGTGGCATACTTACTTTTAGCAGCATACACATGCTTTTTTGTATGAACATGCTGCACGATGTCATTGCAGCCTCCATGGGCAATGGAAGTGATAAACTCTTTTTGAAGATCCTCATTAAATGTACATGCACGCTTCCTTGATGTTTTTCCAGTGGCAATTTCATCTGTGTGCTCTTTCAAACTGACTCTTCAATCAGTTCTCTAACTGGACATGTATTGATAGGGGATTGTGATTGAATAGTTTAATCCAATAATGTACTTCAAATAACACGGTGTGATTTTATTGGTTTTACAAGCCTTATCTTTGGCTACATTTGATTAGAATACTCACGCGACTGAGAAAGCTGCATAGGCAATAGAGAAATTTTAGGAGAAGGGAAATACGGGACAAAACACAATTTTATTCAGAATAAGTTGGGACACTAGAAAAAATGCTTAAATATGGGACTGTCCCGGGAAAAACGGGACGTCTCGCCACCCTACATAGAGTATGTTTCGGCCTTTACTGTCATTCCCTCATTATTTGAAACCCCATCACTGCAGTGTTGACTTTTTATTATTATTAATGCCATGTTAATACAACACAAAGAATCATGTTAGAAACATACACTAAATAATAAAAAAAAATAAAAAAATTTTTTTTTTTTGAAAATTATAAAATTATCTAGATCTACATTGCCAAATAAGGCGGAAATGCAGCATCATAGTCTGTGAAAAAGAGTACATGGGTCAAACTGATGAAAATAGAAGGAATAATTACAAAGTAAACAACTCTCCCACTCAGACATCACCACTTTCTGACACATCTGAAACAAAATGAACTTGAAATGTCTTGAAACATGTAATGACCTGTGAGTGTAATGTTTTTTTGGTGATCACTTACCTTGGCTTAGTTAAATATGATGCCTGCGTCCATCATTACACCCACTGTTTACCAAGGATTTGATGACTGATGATCTAATTAATAAAGCTGAACAACATGTAATAAATAAAAGAAACACAAAGTATGATTATTACTGGATTATTGTAGTTCTTTATTTTGTAAGTGTAAAAGAAATGTGAGAAATACATCTAAGATGGCGCCATGGATGGCTGTACAGGGTCTGTGCAAGTAGGCTCACTGGGGGAAATGCATACTTGCGTAGTCCAGGGGGCCAGATGTGTGCCAACACAACTATACCGAGAGATGCCTCGGTCAGGGCATAACAAAGTGGGCAGAGGGAGGATTCCCGGGAAGCAAACAGGTCTACCTGTACTCGACCGAATCGACTCCAAATCAGCTGGACCACCTGAGGGTGGAGTCTCCACTCTCCCCTGAGGCTAACCTGACGTGACAGTGCATCCGCTGCGGTGTTGAGGTCGCCCGGGATGTGAGTGGTTTGTAGCGACTTGAGGCGCTGCTGACTCCAGAGGAGGAGATGGCGGGCGAGTTGTGACATGCAATGGGAGCATAGACCGCCTTGGTGTTTGATGTATGCTACCATCGCTGTGTTGTCCATCTGGACCAATATCTGCTTGCCCTGGATCAATGGCCGAAACCTCCGCAGGGCGAGCAGTACTGCCAACAACTCTAGGCAGTTGATGTGCCAACGCAGCCACGGGCCAGTCCAGGAGCCAGCGGCTGTGTGCCCGTTGCATACGGCACCCCATCCCATCTTGGAGGCGTCTGTTGTAACCACGACATGACTGGAGACCTGCTCTAGGGGAACCCCTGCCCGTAGAAATGCCAGGTCGGTCCAAGGGCTGAAGAGGCGGCGACAGACTGGCGTGATGGTCATGTGATGTGTCCCGTGGCACCATGCCCATCTCGGGACTTGAGTCCGAAGCCAGTGCTGAAGCGTTCTCATATGCATCAACCCGAGTGGTGTGGCCGCCGCTGAGGATGCCATATGCCCCAGGAGCCTCTGAAAGTGTTTCAGTGGAACTGCTGTTCTCCATCTGAACGCCTTCAGACAGTTTAGCACCGACTGTTGCGCTCGTTTGTGAGTCGCGCTGTCATCGAGACTGAGTCCAACTCCAAACTTAGAAAAGAGATGTTCTGAACTGGGGAGAGCTTGCTTTTTTCCCAGTTGACCCGAAGCCACAATCAGCCGAGGTGCCGAAGCACGAAGTCCCTGTGTGCGCACAGTAACTCACGAGAGTGAGCTAGGATCCGCCAGTCATCGAGGGCGGGTGCCAGGTGAATTGAATCGCGTAGCTGAGTCAGACGGTCCGGACCAGCCATCAAGATGGGTTGGAAAGTGCTAGCCACGCACCCAAACTCCGGGCGAGGGGGACCAAGGGAATGATCATGTCGGACGTACCGGCGGGTGGGGCCTCGCGGCTGGGCGGAGCTCGAGGTGCCACGTCGAGGAGATCCGAGCCCCGTGGCCGTGCTGAGTCCAGGGACATCGAAGCACTTACCTGGCTCCTGCCACCCACCATAAGATTGGCTGAAGGGGGGGAGGAGGAGTCTCGTCCCCGTAGTCCACCGGACCCAACCTCGTGTGGGTGGCAGGAGCCAGGGTGGGGGGACCGCTACTGTAGCGCCATACCTGCGCCATACCTGCAAAGATGAGACGGTGGTCGTGATGATGGCCGTGCACACTGGAAATGTGACCCAGGAAACAAGGAAACTGCTGAAATTTTGGGTACCGCAGCCTCTTGGGCATGCGGTGCAATTAAATGAAAACGAAACAAAAGATTCTTCTCCCGGCCCTTCAACAGGGGATGGAGTGGTATGCTTACCAGCTCCAGTGTAGCAGGTCTCCTTACCCCTGTGTCGCCCATCTCAGGGGCACTTCCTTGGGTTCTTAGCGGCCGGCCGTGAGACGGCGTCTGCTTCCTGCGCAGGGCTCTACGCCGGGGCCGGGCCACTGGAGTGGGCTGCGGTGGAGCCGATGTCGTTGCAGCAGGAGGATGCCCTTGGCGATGAGCAGACGGGGTGCGGGGTCTTGCACCGTGCTGGGGCAGGATGTGATGTATGGCCTCTGTCTGCTGCTTCACCGCCGAGAACAGCTGGGCAAAGTCCTAGACGGTGTCACTGAATAGGCCAACCTGGGAGATGGGGGCATCAAGGAACCGTGCCTTGTCAGCCTCTCGCATCTCAACCAAGTTGAGCCAAAGGTGGCGCTCCTGGACCACGAGGGTGGACATCGTCTGCCCGAGAGACCACACCATGACCTTTGTCGCCCGGAGAGCGAGGTAAGTCGCCGAGCGCAGTTCCTGCATCAGTCCCAGGTCAGAACTACCCTCGTGCAGTTCTTTTAGCACCTTGGCTTGGTGTACTTGCAGGAGAGCCATGGCGTGCAGGGTGGAGGCAGCTTGTCCAGCGGCACTGTAGGCCTTAGCCGTCAGGGACGTGTAGGGACGACGTAACCCTACAGGCCCTGGACGGGAGTTTCGGACACCCGCGCAAGGTGGCGGCGCTCTGTGGACATAAGTGCACCGCGAGCACCTTATCCACCTGGGGGATCACTGAGTACCTCCTGGCCGCTCCGCCATCAAGGGTAGCAAGAGCAGGGGAGCTGAAAGATCGGGACCGGGCAGTAAAAGGTGCCTTCCATGATCTTGTCAGCTCCTCATGCACTTCCGGAAAGAAAGGAACGGGGCGGGGCGAGCCCAGGAACTAATCATCGAGCCGTGAGGGTTCCGGGGAGAGTGGAGGGTTCCACTCTAGCCCGACACTCATGGCCGCCTGGGAAAGCATGTCCGTCATTTCCATGTCAGCCTGGGACTGGGCGATTATTCCTAAAGGAGGAAGCCCAGTCGAAGCCTCTGCATCTGACTGGACGAGCCCGCTCTCCGATGCTGCGCTCGATAACTCATCCTCTTCCCGGGCTTTGAACGAGGGGTCGAACTCGCCCTGAGACGGGCCGGCGATCACGTCCGAGCACGCGACCGAGGCAAGTGAGCGTGCTGGGGAATGGGAGGTCCGTGGGGGATACCCAGCGGAGGTGGCCCCATTGAGGTCCCTACATTGTCCCCAGTGCTAATCGGCACGGCCTCATACCCGTAGGTAGAAGGACCAAGGCAGAGAGCCACTGGGGTGGCTTGCTTTCTTACAAATGCAAGCCGCGACTGCAACGTTACCATGGTCATGTTCTCGTAATGAGGACATGATCCATCCACGAACGCAGTGCCCAGACACGTAAGACAGCAATCGTGGCCGTCGGAAGTGGAGAAATAACAACCGCAACCAGGGATAACACACAAAAGGAAAGGCATCTTTAAAAATACGCATCTTTAAAAAGACGTTCCGTGTGTGCCGTTCTTTCAGAAAGAAAATATACTCTTTTGGAATATACTCTTTTAAATGTTCTGCCGAAGCGTCCAGGGGCGTTCTCTGCAAACCACAGATGCAGAAGGGGAGAAGCCGCTGAAATGCGCCGTAAGATCCAACAGAGAGAGGTGAATGTACTCGGTGGATGAATTCAGCTCAATGAATAGAACCGCTCGTCTCTGAAGAGAAAATCTGAATGAGTGGTTGCATACCAGCTCCTATTATACCCGTATGTCTGGGGGAGTGGCATGCAAATTCCACTCACCAATTCTCATTGGCCTTTTAAAAAAAAAGATCAGAGGTGTTTGGGGCTCCCAAGAGTGACCCCTAGTGTCACTACATTGACACAACGTCGAGTGAGTGACAGACAGGGAACTCAGGCAGCTTCGTCAGGCTAAAGAGGATGCTTACAGAAGTGGGGATAAAATATTGAACAATCAGGCCAAATACAGACTGACAAAGGAGATTAGAGTGGCTAAAAGAAGCTATTCTGAAAATCAAAAAAAAAAAAAAAAAGAAAGGGTTTTCAGCTAACAACCCTGCATCAGTGTGGAGAGGCCTGAAAGACTTTACCAACTACAAGACACCATCACCCAACACTGTAGGGAACCAACAACTGGCTAATGACCTGAATGTGTTTTACTGTAGATTCAAAAAGCCCAGTCACACAACCCATACCCGCTCCTACCTTCACAGCACACAAACATTTATACCTCCTGCCACCACCCTCCTCCCCTCTCCTGCTACTCAACATGTACTTAAGATCTGTGAAGATGTGTGCCGGGGCTTCCAGAAACAGAAGACAAGAAAAGCACAGGGCCCAGATGGTGTTTCACACACTTGTCTAAAATCTTGTGCTGACCAGCTGGCCCCCATATTCACACAGATCTTCAACAGATCAATGAAGCAGTGTGAAGTTCCCTGCTGTTTCAAACGCTCCACAATCATCCCAAAGAAACCCAACATCAAAGAACTTAATGACTGCAGACCCATCGCTCTGACATCTGTGGTCATGAAGTCATTTAAGAGTCTGGTGTTGGCCCACATGAAGGACATCACTGAACCCTTTCTGGATCCCCTTCAATTTGCTTATATAGCAAACTGGTCTGTGGATGATGCAGTCAATATGGGACTGCATTACATACTTCAACATCTAGACAGACCAGGGACTTATGCAAGGATACTATTTGCTGACTTCAGTTCAGCTTTTAACACCATCAACCCTGCTCTCCTATGGACTAAATTAACCCAGCTATCTGTTCCTGGCTCTGTTTGTCAATGGATCACCAGCTTTCTGACAGAATTTTCTACAGTATTGGTTGTTTGTTGAGGTAATTAGTATTCCCTATGCATTTGAAAAGGTAGTTCACCCAAAAATTAAAATTCTATCATCATTTACTAAATAACTTTCTTTCTCCTGTTGAAAACAAGGAGATGTTAGCCTCAGTCATCATTCACTTACACTGAATGACAAAACAAATAAATAAAATAAAAATATCACTAAAAGTAAATTGTGACTAAAATTCTGCCTTATCACCTTTTGTTTCATTTGGCATTTGGTAAATGATGAAACAGTTTTCCTTTTTTGGGTAAATTATCCCTTTAACCTGAAACGATGTAAACATAAAATAAAAATGGAACATGAATTTAGATTAAAGAAAGTACTTTGCCACATCACTTCAGAAGTCCACTACACATCACTGACGTTAATTATATGTATATTTGTGAGTTTAGTCCATAATTCTGTGCATTTTTGCAGTGTGGCTGCGAGTACACCGATGTACCCTTCAATGCAGCTCTGCTGCCAAGCAAAACAATGCTACTCTCAGCATGTGTAAATTATTCAGATGGTCGTACACAAATAATTCAAATGAAAGCACTGGCATAACTAGCCAACACTTACACAAACACACACGCTCACACAGACAAAGAGAAACCACATCAAATATTTACACAGCTATGGGAAAGATAATATGGCATACTAAGGTGCAATACAGTTGTCAATTCCTAATGAAGTGAAAGTGTGTATATGAGTGTTTCAGGTGTTTATTGCAGTATGTGTGTGTGTGTGTGTATGTGTGTGTGTGTGTGTGTGTTTTCAGAGAGTGATACTGTAGCTGCCACCTGCATTGGCATCTCCGGTAGATTTGACACGCCAAAAACAGCGATATCTGTGCAAATACACATCCTCTGGTTGTATAGGAGAAGTGTTTTTAAATGTAATTATGTTTGGCATTTCTAAATGGCAATTAGAGTGCAAGAGAAGACTATTTGATGGCAAAGGATGTGCATGTACTGTATGCATGACTTACACAAATATACATGTACATAAAGACACATGCAGATGAATGCAAAAATATCAGGCAAATGTCTTACGATGCTTGTTAGTGGTGCTAAGCCAAGGGATTTGGACCAACCCCAAACTGTAAGTATTCAAATTTGGCTGCACCATTTGTGCTATGGACATGAATGATCCCTCAAATCATGTGGTTTGTAGAAGTGGTGTGCTATCAAGTTTCAAAGCAATCTGACTTACGATTTTTGCCTCCAGGCAAAAAGATCCAAAAGACTAATGCACTGAAGGAGGGACCCAAGTCATATCTAGAGACCATGTCATAGACACTTGCAGGTGGGCTCTTTTGACTTGGGTCAGTAAGCAACCACGCACTCAGTAAGCACTCAGAACACACTAGCAACAGCATAAAATGCTTTGGTAACCACCCACATTTTCTTCCCAAAACAATTCTAGTTTCTCACACACACTTCATTTTCTTGTTAAAAGCAATTGTCACACATATTTAGAAACATGTACACCTATTGCTGGATATTTGTGTGAAGACTCATCCTGCTACTATACCATTTCCACCACTTTTCACACACACCCACACACAAACATCTCCCTCCCTCCATCCACCTCTCTTCCCTTTCCCTTTTCCCTTTCCCTTTTCTCAGCCACACAAACACAAGCTGTAACTCCATATGAGATGATAACTACCTAAGGTGTTTCCGAGTGGTGTTTATATGCGTTGCTATGTGGTTGCTAGGTTATTCTGGGTGGTTGCTAGGGCATTGCTAAGTTGTTCTAAATGGTATTTAGTGTGTTGCTATGCAATTGCTAAGGTATTCTAGGTGGTTGCTAAGTATTCTTATTACTTGCTCACCCCATCCCATCCCAGGTGTGTATGACTTTCTTTCTTCACCAGAACACATTTGAAGAAAAACAACAAAATATCTTAGCTCAATATGTCCTTAAAATGCAAGTGAATGGTGATTCCTCTTTTGAAGCTCCAAAAATCACAGACAGTCAGCATGAACATCATCGATACGACTCCAGCGGTTAAATGAATGTCTTCTAAAGCGATACGATCACTTTTGGTGCAAAAAAGATCAATATTTAAGTACTTTTTAATTATAATCAAACGCTTCCGGTAAGCTTCATGAGAGGGTAGAGTTCAAGCGGTCTCTCGTGCAGGCCCGGTTCCAGATCAAAATCACTGAGGGTGCTTCTGAAAATAGTGGGGGTGCTCAGTATAAAGTGGAGATGTATCATAATGACACATTTTTTAATAGATTAAATCATGTTTAAATGCTACATAAAAAACGTAAAGAAAAGTTAGTTTTTTTAATGTACAAAACATTTATTGCTTCAGGGTTTTTCCCCATTATCTGTCGCTGAAAATGACACCTGCAGATTAGGACATATTGATTTGCAAAATCATACTAAAGTTTTGATGCAGCATTTTGTGCATTCACAAAATGCGAGGATTTTTGTGTGTTTGCTGGTATTCAAGAAAATCTGCTTGCCAATTTACAGTATTAGTATTACATATTCAATTGAGCAGGGGTGTGCAATTATTTTGGTACTGGGGCCACATCAGCCATTAAGTAGAACATGGAACAGAGAAGATAAAAAGTTCTGCACAGTTGTATCTTTTAAGCCCAGGCATGCACTGAATGAATGATTCACAATTTTCTGAAGTGTATACTGATGGGACCATTCTGCGATTGCTTAAAAGTTTGCTGCTATACTTTCTATCATGTGTTAGTTAAACTGAATAAAGGCTGAAAAAAAAATTATTAATTGATTATTTTACCATACTTCTGTTGGGCCTCATGTATTCAGATAGAAGACAAAGGCAGGCCTAACGCAGTCGTAAAACCTAACTCAGCCCCCCACATACCAAGTCGTAAATCTTACTGATAAAAACCGCGCCAAAATCAAAAAAAGGGAGTCCAAAACAGACTACAAATCCCATGAAGCCTTGCTTACTAAAGGATCAAACTCTCAACTCCTATTGGATGAGGCACACGACAGAACGCACCTCAACCATGACATCATCAGGAGTAGAAATACCTCTGAAATGCTTCCGGGATTTGCTTCCAGCAACTTATCGAGTCTATAACTCGCCGTGTATAGATGCAGCTCATCGCTGCTCTCAGGTGCAGCCTCGTGGCACAAGGAAGTAAAATCTGACTTGAAACTGTGGCCATACAATCTCCATCTTGCTGGACGAGTTGAGATTACTCTGTGTTCCACCGAACACTCTAACGGATCCGAAGGAGACAGCCGAGCAATCCGCATCCTCATCCGTTTGCCTGCAGATTTGAAGAGAGAAAAGATTTCTCTTCCATCTTCAATCAAGTTGATGTTGCTGATTTCTCCGCCAGCCCTCCGAGAATCAGCAGCCGTACTGCCCGCGGACAGAGTGAGGAAATGGCCTCCCATCATCACCCGAGCCTCAAGGAACCGAGTCTGAGTTAAAGGACGGATGAACACACATTCTGCATCCTCATGCGATTCAAGTAAGAGGTTTAAGTCTGGGCAGAGATTTTGCTTGTACAGTTTACGGACCGCCATGTCCGCTCATTATTAATACTCAGGGTATTAATTATCACAAATTTGATTTGCTGTATAGTGGTCCAACCACATTGGGCTGTTGTGCATTTCCGCCATCGTGGGTGAGACCGGCAAACTGAGTTTATCCATTAAAGAATCAAAGAACACGGAACGGTTTACGAGCCGTCCACCGCGTCTCTGAGTGATAAACTAACAGCTGCTTTCTCTCCCACGAACGCGAAAATCGGCTTTGGGGCCGTCACTTAATTCTCTCTCTCTCTCATACTAACCACACACACACGCGACCCCTCACAAACATTCTGGAACACATTTTTGCTCGTAGATAGCTTCGTGATAAAGCTCAGCTTTGTCCCTAAGCTATCGTACAAGCGGATACAAGCGGAACAGGTAGACGCCATTGACTGGTTTCTCTCCGCCCACATTCGCGGTCATATTCCCTGGCCGGAAGTCTCGCAAGACATACTCTCCACGAGAGTCACATCCGCCATTTTGTGCGCGTCCGTCCTTACACACACACACACACACACACACACCCTGATGTGTTATAGGATTATTTTGATTTCCATATCTAATCATATCACTGTTTAGTTTGTAGTTGTAAGTCGGAAGTTTATTGACTGCATTGTATTAATTATTAATTGATATTACTGCATAAATAAACTGTTATATTACAAAGAGAAGTGTTTTGGTTTGTTTTGCATACACCTGTGTCATGCTGACGGGAATGTCAGTGCTCGGATTCAAGCCTTCATTCATTGTTTTTTTTCCCGAAAATCGATATTCTTTGGATGTCGATGAAAACAATCTAATATTGAGACTGTTATAATATCTGGTTATTAGTCCCTGATTCCAGGGTGGTGCCCCGTCATTGTTAATCCTTATTAATATTCTATTGATTTTTGATAATTGATAATTATCTTTGATGATTGTTGAATTTGAATGATCAATAAGCTAGTGTTAATTTTAATTAATGTTTCATCGATGTTAATGATTAGTGATTATCTTTGATAATTGTTGATTTAAAGGATTAAAAAAAACTAACACTGATTCTCATCAATGTTCTATTGATTTTAATAATTAATCATTATCTTTGATAATGATTAATTATTGCTAATAACCAAACCCGCTCCTAAACATAGCGCACTACATTTACTGGAGCCCCATATGAGGGTTTAATGAGTTAGATTCAATTAATTAATTTAAATATTAATTAATAACTAAAGAAATAATTATTAATTATTTCTGATAGTAACACTGATCTAAACAACCAGTAAAGCCCTACATAATAATTGGTGCCCCGTGTGAGGCATCCTACATGCCAGTTATGTCACAGTGTGTATGCATAAGAATCCAAAGTAATAACTTGAATCCTTACTTCAAACCCAACCCAACTGCAAACCGCAGAGCACCAGGCCCAGCTCGCCCAGCTGCAGAGCAGCTACCAAGCAGTGCAGAGGGAAAATCTCAGCCTGCACCAAGAAATTAGGTGCACCCAAGCTGAGAAAGTCCAGGCACAGGAAGATAATGCCTGGATGCAGGAGGAAAATAAAACCCTGAGTAGGCAGCTTCAAGCTGCTCAGATAAGAGTAGAGTCAGATCAGGTAAGTGCAGCTGAAACACACAGTACAACATCTGACATAGAAGAGGGCCCCCTCTTTAGCGCTACGCATAGAAATGTGACCCTGAGAAATCCAGGGACACACGCTAGGAGCCGAGCTGCCCCTAGTGGTACAGTCTCTGACTTCGTCCTCCAAGACACCTTTCAAGCTCCTCCAGCAGCCCGCTGGTTGGATGCAGGTGCCCCTCCTTACAGTTGCCCTCCACAGTCAGTTTTCAGTCACACCACCTTGCATTTCAAACTGACTGATTCCGCACCATGGAGGGGGGGATGATTATTTTTAAGCCCAGAGTGGTGTAAGCGGCTCGAAGATCCCATTAGCCAGGGAGCTGTACGCAAACCGTGGTCCACCCCCACACGTCGACTGGACTCCTTCCCCACTACGAAGGGGAGGAAGTTGTCCTCATCGCTATAGTGATCTGAGTGACTATGGTGTTTCGGATGACTCGGACGACCCATGGTCATACCGCCACCAACGCTTGCGCATCTGACAACTCGAGTCACTCGCAGGGGACACAGAACGCTTTGACCCAAGTAATCGAGATACAAACATCGACAATTATCTTAGGGGAATTGAGCACTGCCTGATTGACTTGTCTTACGCTTCGTTGCGTGAAAAACTCAAGCTCATATGGAAGACCACGGTAAGGAGTGTCCATGCGTTCATGGAAACGCTACCGACTGGTACACGAAACCGCTACACAGCTCTGTGTATAACCCTACACGAGGAGTATTCGCTGTATATCGACGAAGCCTCCGCTACCATAGCTGCTTTCGCCATCACCCAGAAGAGGCACGAGCCTCCGCGTGAGTATTACAGATG
Organism: Myxocyprinus asiaticus; assembly: GCF_019703515.2. Taxonomy (NCBI): domain Eukaryota; kingdom Metazoa; phylum Chordata; class Actinopteri; order Cypriniformes; family Catostomidae; genus Myxocyprinus; species Myxocyprinus asiaticus. The sequence goes on along the minus strand of NC_059351.1, from coordinate 11,212,996 downwards.
CCTGAGAACCACGTACTTCTAAGGAATTAACGCACCAGGTCTGGAGGAGGAACGAGCTTTCAAGTCTCTTTTCCTTCACAACCTCCACGAGTGCGTGCGATATGACGTCATGATGCACTGCAGAACAGGCAACCCCACCATGCAGAAAATCAGAAGATATGCACAACTGGCATGGGAGACAAGCGTGCGCCCTGCCCGAGGGCATGAAGGCGATGCCAGAGCCCTGGGGATCCAAGCCTCATATGCAGACCTAGCGCTTGAAGGCAACGAAATGCCTCGCGTTAAGGTGAATGCTAGAACAGGACCCCAGGGGCACCAATCACCCCGCCAGCAGGGTATGCAACAGAACCAGGGGGGTGGTGACCAGACACACCCCCAGGGTCACAGCAGGCCTAAACAACAAAACGTTCACGGGCAGAAAGGAAAGGCGCGGTTTGAACGAAAACCCAAACAAGAAGGTGGGTGGGTAGAAAAGGTTTCAAATCCCCTCAGAGAACAAGATTTGAGAAAAGAAATGGAGGATATAAGGAGATGCTTGACTGAGTTAGTAACTAAGCTTGATGTGCTGTGTTGTTCACCAGGTCCGCCGACCTCCTCAAAGGAACACAGCACTGAAACCCTGTCAGTATGACTAGACGATGTATCCCCTTCCGTTAACGCCAAAGTTTACTTTGTAGGTCAGGAAAAGGGGAACAGGGTCCAAGTTGCTCCCCAAAACAGTCACTCCTAACATGCCACACCCTCCTTTTCTGACCTTCTTGGGCGATCTGTACCGTAAGGGCAACACCTGACACATGGGTCATTCAGCTCCCACGCACTTCTCGACACCGGTGCCGAAATAAGTTTAATGGGTTCCAACACCTTCACAGAGGTGGCAAGAGCAAAGCTCTCCCTTGGCAAACCGTTATAGACAGAGACCTGCAATGTAAGCATCACAAGCTAAATGCAAGATAGGTCGTCTATCACAAAATTGGCCTGGATTGACACCTTTCAAGGGATGACGCTAGTACACCCTGTTTACATACACTATGTTGCCAAAAGTATTCGCTCATCTGCCTTTAGATGCATATGAACTTAAGTGACATCCCATTCTTAATCCATAGGATTTAATATGACGTCGGCCCACCCTTTGCAGCTATAACAGCTTCAACTCTTCTGGGAAGGCTTTCCACAAGGTTTAGGAGTGTGTTTATGGGAATTTTTGACCATTCTTCCAGAAGCGCATTTGTGAGGTCAGACACTGATGTTGGACGAGAAGGCCTGGCTCGCAGTCTTTGCTTTAATTCATCCCAAAGGTGCTCTATCGGGTTGAGGTCAGGGCTCTGTGCAGGCCAGTCAAGTTCTTCCACACCAAACTCGCTCATCCATGTCTTTATGGACCTTGCTTTGTACACTGGTGCGCAGTCATGTTGGAACAGGAAGGGGCCATCCCCAAACAGTTGGGAGCATGGAATTGTCCAAAATCTCTTGGTATGCTGAAGCATTCAGAGTTCCTTTCACTGGAACTCAGGGGCCAAGCCCAGCTCCTGAAAAACAACCCCACACCATAATCCCCCCTCCACCAAACTTCACAGTTGGCACAATGCAGTCAGACAAGTACCGTTCTCCTGGCAACCGCCAAACCCAGACTCGTCCATCAGATTGCCAGAAGGAGAAGCATGATTCGTCACTCCAGAGAATGCGTCTCCACTGCTCTAGAGTCCAGTGGTGGCGTGCTTTACACCACTGCATCCGATGCTTTGCATTGCACTTGGTAATGTATGGCTTGGATGCAGCTGCTCGGCCATGGAAACCCATTCCATGAAGCTCTCTACGCACTGTTCTTGAGCTAATCTGAAGGCCACATGAACTTTGGAGGTCTGTAGCGACTGACTCTGCAGAAAGTTGGCGACCTCTGCGCACTATGCGCCTCAGCATCCGCTGACCCCGCTCTGTCATTTTACGTGGCCTACCACTTCGTGGCTGAGTTGCTGTCATTCCCAATCGCTTCCACTTTGTTATAATACCACTGACATTTGACTGTGGAATATTTAGTAGCGAGGAAATTTCACGACTGGACTTGTTGCACAGGTGGCATCCTATCACAGTACCACGCTGGAATTCACTGAGCTCCTGAGAGCGGCCCATTCTTTCACAAATGTTTGTAGAAGCAGTCTGCATGCCTAGGTGCTTCATTTTATACACCTGTGGCCATGGAAGTGATTGGAACACCTGAATTTAATTATTTGGATGGGTGAGCGAATACTTTTGGCAATATAGTGTATGTCCCATTAATACGGAACCACTGTTAGTTGGTCAGGACCTACTGAACCGATTGGCTCTGCTCATTGACTGCCGTCGTGGAAACACGTGGGCTCAGGTTGACATACCGAGACCACTTGGTCCAGAAAACAGGTTGCCAGCTTCAGATGGACAAGTTGCCATCATCCAAAAATCCAGCAGAGATGACGACTCCAATAAGAACAATTACAGGGCCTGAATAAAACCCTTCAGGGTACTATAATCACTGTAAATTTGCACTCTGTTCTTATCAATAACACTATGCACGCTTTAGGGACTTTGTCAGAGAAAAAAACTTATGTGTATATAGTTAGAGATCTAATGCAGGACCTCCTCAGGGAAATTAGCTCCTCAGTCAACAGTCTGAGTGGTGGAAGGATTTCAGCTTTCCTGGTCTCCCTAGACCTTGTCGGACAAATCCTTAGATCTGCTACTATCTCCATTGTGCAACCTTCACAGATACACCTGGCATATAGTTTTGGCATTGAAATTCCAATCCATGTAAATCCTCAGAACCTCAAAATAGGATTTATCCTCAATCTACCATATTAGGCAGAATATATATAGACTAAAGTCCATATTTAATGTTGGTTTTCAGAGAGATAATGCACACATTCACCTCAAAACACCACCAACACTCACCTACCATGATGAGGACCCCTCGCTCTACCTTATCCCTAACCTAAACAGTGTCATGGTAGCATGTCCATAAAAGATGAAGGAACAGAGACAAGGGTAGAGCGAGCAGGCAATTGCTGGCTCGTTAACACCAGCCACCGAAGTCATACGACTGCCATGATACAGCCACTAAACTAAGGCTACCAAACCAAACAGTGTTCTTAATGGTTCCCCAAGGAGCCACTGTGCACATTGACGATATTGTCCTCCATCATCTCAATGTCGACAAAAATCGAGATCATGGACGCATTTAGAGGTCACAGCCTCACCGTTGATGACACCCTTCGACAGCAGCTTCAGGCTGAAGGGATGAAATTAGTGAAGTTCAGTCTCAAACCGACTAGCTTGACCAGTATATTTCCTAGTCACATAAGCAGATCATCATCTTACCAAGGATAACCTATCAGTTTGATTGCCTCTGGCTCCTCCTTAGTGGTTGGATCATCGCAATTATTGCACACGCCATGTACAGGTACATTCAACACCTACAGGCCAGACAGTACTCACTTCTCGTACAGCCGCATTTTACACACCAGTCTGAGCCCATCCCACAGGTTAACCCCAATCATTTCCAATGATAAGCCTTTTAACCTTTAACCCTCCTTTCCTCTAACATTTTGTTCCTAGTAACCAATGTCAGGTTCTACTTTGATTTTGTGTTATGACCAAAGAACAACAAAGGATTGTGTTACAGTTACTGCTGTGCCTTCCAATAACTGAAATGTTTATGTGTGATGAATGTAGTTTTAGATTTAGCTAGAAGTTCTATGCCCAGATGTGCCTCAATCTCTGTCCAGACGATAAAGCCTCTGTGAACTCTAATGAACTGTATGGACTGTGCATCCATTTTCTTTCCTATCAGGAATACATGGATGGTGTAACCCACAGGGTACTGTGAACCGACAAGAACTGTTTGGCCCTTCAGTTGCTCTAAAGATGCTGGACAACAACCAACTCTTCAGACCAAAGGGGGGAATGTTGGGCCTCATGTATTCAAATAGAAGACAAAGGCAGGCCAAACACAGTCGTAAAACCTAACTTAGCCCCCCACATACCAAGTCGTAAATCTTACTGATAAAAACTGCACCAAAATCAAACAAAGGGAGTGCAAAACAGACTACAAATCCCATGAAACCTTGCTCACTAAAGGCAAACTCCTATTGGATGAGGCACACGACAGAACGCACCCCAACCATGACATCATCGGGAGTAGAAATACCTCTGAAATGCTTCCGGGATTTGCTTCCAGCAACTTTGCTCACCGTGTTTAGACACAGCTCATCGCTGCTCTCAGGTGCAGCCTCGTGGCACAAGGAAGTAATGTCTGATTTGAAACTGTGGCCGTACAATCTCCATCTCGCTGGACGAGTTGAGATTACTCTGTGTTCCACCGAACACTCTAACGGATCCGAAGGAGACCGCCAAGCAATCCGCATCCTCATCCGTTTGCCTGCAGAAGTGAAGAGAGAAAAGATTTCTCTTCCATTTTCAATCAAGTCGATGTTGCTGATTTCTCCGCCAGCCCGCCGAGAATCAGCAGCCGTACCGCCCGCCGACAGAGTGAGGAAACGGCCTCCCGTCATCACCCGAGCCTCAAGGAACCGAGTCTGAGTTAAAGGATGGATGAACACACATTCTGCATCCTCATGCGATTCAAGTAAGAGGTTTACGTCTGGGCAGAGATAGAGTATTATAGTGTGTTATTCCTGTGTACCAAGGTTTTTGCTTGTACAGTTTACGGAATGCCATGTCCGCTCATTATTAATACTCAGGGTATTAATTATCACGAATTTGATTTGCTGTATTGTGGTCCAACCACATTGGGCTGTTGTGCATTTCCGCCATCGCGGGTGAGACCGGCAAACTGAGTTTATCCATTAAAGAATCAAAGAACACGGAACGGTTTACGAGCCGTCCACCGCATCTCTGAGTGATAAACTAACAGCTGCTTTCTCTCCCGTGATGGCGAAATTGGCTTTGGGGCCATCACTTAAGTCTCTCTCTCTCGTACTAACCACACACACATGCGACCCCTCACAAACATTCTGGCACACATTTTTGGCTCATAGATAGCTTTGTGATAAAGATCAGCTTTGTCCCTAAGCTATCGTACAACCGGATACACGCAGTAACTGGTAGACGCCAACGACTGGTTTCTCTCCACCCCCATTCGTGGTCATATTCCCTGGCCGGATTTGTAGTTGTAAGTCGGAAGTTTATTGACTGCATTGTATTAATTATTAATTGATATTACTGCATAAATAAACTGTTATATTACAAAGAGAAGTGCTTTGGTTTGTTTTGCATACACCTGTGTCATGCTGACGGGAATGTCAGTGCTCGGATTCAAGCCTTCATTCATTGTTTTTTTTTCCCGAAAATCGATATTTTTCGGATGTCGATTTTCCTAAGAAAACAATCTAATATTGAGACTTATAATATCTGGTTATTAGTCCCTGATTCCAGGGTGGTGCCCAGTCAATGTTAATCCTTATTAATATTCTATTGATTTTTGATAATTGATAATTATCTTTGATGATTGTTGAGTTTGAATGATCAATAAGCTAGTGTTAATTTTAATTAATGTTTCATCAATGTTAATGATTAGTGATTATCTTTGATAATTGTTGATTTAAAGGATTAAAAAAAAACTAACATTGATTCTCATCTATATTCTATTGATTTTAATAATTAATCATTATATTTGATTACTGGAGCCCCATATGAGGGTTTAATGAGTTAGATTCAATTAACTAATTTAAATATTAATTAATAACTAAAGAAATAATTATTAATTATTTCTGATAGTAACACTGATCTAAACTACACTTCAATGCAATGGAAATTTAGTATTCAATTTAACACTCTATATCAAAAGGTCTGGTTTAAAAGTAAAATAAAATATTCAGGAAAGAGATTCTAAAAGCTTATTTTAATGTTGGCCGCAAAGTGGACCCGTTAACTTGTTTTATTCTCAGAAAATTATCAACCTGTTTACATGCTCATGGGTCATGATGTGGGTCTTTTCTATGTTTGGCACCCCATTCAGCACACAACTGAATAAAACAGGCTGCATGACATTGATAAATGATTACTGCCAGAGTAACATTCGCATACAGGTGTGAGGGACTTCAGAATTTTACAAATAACACAAAGAATAAATATATTCCTCTCTCACTTGGTTTTACTCGCGTGTCCCCTCCGTGCACTACTGAGTGCTAAGTTGTTGTTTGTTTGTTTTTTTGCGGAGACCATACACTCGCATGTATGGTTGCCAGATTGCATAAATTGAGTATGACATAAGTCGAAATATTTCCAATTTGTGCAAGTATAAATCTCTGACTGGGGTGTTGCATATATTATCTGGCAACCCTGAGCATATTAAAAGCTTGTGGATGCACGATAGGTCCAAAAGCCAAATAAATGAAAGATCTAATAAAAAACGTTAATGATAAATCGACCCGCGGGCAGTAGTTTGCCCTGGTCTGCAATTGAGGGTGCTCTAAGTTTCGTTTGAGGGTGCTTAGCACCCTCAAGCACCCCCGTAGAACCGGGACTGCTCTCGTGTGATGTGTACGAGTTGCCATGAAACGGATGTAATCTCACATTCTCCACTCGGTTCAGACATCCAGGATAAGCACACAAATGCACCATTGTGAGTGGAAACAGATTAATACAGATCTAAACCAAAACCAACCAAGATATTGTACAGCGTTCCTCCTCATTTGTAAACAGCGCTGCTCTTCCGGCTGTGACACACGTGCGTCAGTTCTCCTGGGTTTCAAATGTCAATGCAATTACGTCACACGCGCATACCGCTGCAGAATGGAAGCATAATTTAGTTAAAAAAGTACTTAAATATTTATCTTTTTCGCACTAAAAGCGATAGTGATAGTGGCTATAGAGTTAGAAGGCATTAATTTAAGAGCTGGTGTCATATGGATGACGTTTAAGCTGACTGTCTGTGATTTTTGGAGCTTTAAAAGAGAAATCGCCATTCACTTGCATTTTAAGGACATACTGAGCTAAGATATTTTTGTATTTTTCTTCAAATGTGTTCTGGTGAATAAAGAAATTCATATACACCTGGGATGTCATGAGAGTGAGTAAATACTGAGATAATTTTCATTTTTGGGTGAACTATCCCTTTAATGGTCCAAGTCAAAAGAGCCTACTTTTTGATATTCAGGTTCATAGGTATGGCTCAGTTCCCTCCTTAAATATACTGTACATCTATGGAATTTTTTTCGTCTGTTGTATAGATCACCAGGCAATTATCATGAGTCCGATCTCTTAGAAAAGAAATAGCACTGAGTTACATACTGAAGTTTAATAATAATGGCTAAGGAGTTGTACAAATCTCGGTTCCACTTTATATTAGGTGTCTTTAACTAATATTTACTTTGATACATTTGCATTTGATACAGTATACTTATTATTTACATATGTGTTGTTGCATTGCAGTTACATTTAAAGTACTCGCAATTAATTACATTTGCAGTTACACTGTTAACCTCACCTTTAACCCTAACCCAACCCTTACCCTAAAACCTAAATCTATCCCCTAACCCTTACCCTAACCCTAACTCTACTCCTAAACCTAGCCATACCTCAACCTCAGTAGCAGCAAATGTGAATCTTGTGAGAATTCTGCAGAACAACATGTAGTTACACAGTAAATATATTGTATTATATGTATTTTAATGTTAGTATATTTTAGTTAGACACCTAATATAAAGTGTGACACCAATCTCTAACCCTAAAAATTTGCAATTAAAGCAAGCACCACAAATAATTACTATGAAAGGTGTTTTTCATGTTAAAATACTTTCTCCTATTACATTTTAGTATAAAGAGACAACTATAAGGCATTCATAGGCTGATTCAATCTAAATGTGTAAAACTGTAGCTTTGTCCCAAATCACACACTTGCACTTACACAATACACTAGACCTTCCAGTGCATTATTTTTTAAAGGGTTTTTAAAGCATTTGCCATTTTGAAGGAAGTCACAATTAAAATGCACACAGTGCGTTGCCACTAGCTTCAGCACATTAGCCATCCTCAGTCCAACACAAAACATTTACATATCCACACAGTGTGGTGATGGTAAAGCATTAGACTCAAATTAGTTGGTGCTGCGTTTACAGATGTTTCGCTAGTTGCCACATTTACAATAACTGTAATTACAATTGTTTTCTCAGGCCAGAATTGCAGCCAGGTAACTCCACCCTTTCTGCTACATAGGGCAAGCCGCGACCACTGAGTGCATGGAATGTCCGACATTCTACACTTTGCGATTTTTTTCCAGAAAAAGTACATCATCCGGTTACTCATAGAACTTTTCTTTTCATTACATTTTCAGTGTGAAAACATTTTTTTTTTTTTTTTTTTTTTTTTTTGCAGTTCCATTTTGTGCCACTAGTTGCATAGAAATTACATGCTTCAACTTTGAAGCACCAACCCTTATTACTATAATAATAATATTAATAATAATAACAATAATAATAATAAAATAAATAAATAAATGCCAGTCAACCCAACAAAATCCATAAAATAATTCTCTCAAGATCTGTTTGCAAGATTATCAGTTCTTCTATTTAAATTTCATGAGCCATCACACACACAAACACACACATACACACGGCCTCTCTCTCAGGGTAATTAATTTGCACAGTGGGTCTCCTTTGCAAAAGGCTGCAGGTAAAATGTCTCTCGGGGGGGTCACAAACGGTTAACAGCGCCGCCACTGTCCCCAGATTGTAGATCACTGACCTTATTCATCCTCCCCTGTGAAAGAGCACACATGCATACAAACATACACATTCCATTACACACACTCGCTTATGTCTGCAGTGAACTCCCTATGAACTAACACACTAAATGTAGACACACATGGTGGGATAGTTGAAATGTATAAAGAGGCAATAATGTATGGGGAGAGAAAAGACCAGCTGGATGCCCTGTTTCCCAAATGTTAATATCCTCTGGAGCTAAAACTTCCCACTGGAAGAGATGAGAGAGTGAATATCAATATCCTTTCCCCTTCCATCTCTGTCACTGCCTGGAACATTGTGAACTCAATTAATAGATAAACTACAGCGTGAGGCGAGGAACGTAAACAAAAATATGGTGTCCATTTACATTCGCCGCATGTTGGGGTCAGTGGAAAGTATTTCTGGAGTGTTATTATTCATATCTGTCAAACTACGTTTCAGTTGAGAACTGTGCACTGTCACATAATGCACCATAACTGACTGACATGCATGGTAGCAGCTGAGAGAGGTGCTGTGATGGTGAGTGTCAATGTTCACTCGAATTGTTGTCCTTGCTGAGCAGAACCTATTTCATTGGGCAGATCCTTAAACTCCCTGAGAAGAAACATGTAATAAAATTACAGTATTTGAGTATATACTGTATATATATATACATTATATATATCTGTATACAGTATATATATATATATATATATATACACACACAACAGTAAGTTCCGGTCTGACACCATCAGCACTCGAACGCTTCACTGTGTGTATCACTCCGCTTGTGTTCGTGCCGTTCTAAACTAAAGTGTAAGACCAGTGCCAATGTGTTAAGAGGTACTTTTTTTTTTTTACATTACATATGTTAGCCAGCAGGTGGTGGCAAAAATCATTTTTGTGTGTAATATGAGTCAGTTGGTGATGTGAAGTGAATCCATGCCAGCCACTGTTAACACAGCGCTCTGTGATCAGTACTGCACTACTAAAGCTAGGAAATAGCTTTAAACGGCTTTAAACGAACAACTTCAGCATTATGGCTCACCACAGCTGAGAGACACAACAGACTGATTGATTACAGAACTCAAGGCGCTTACCTCTTACCGGAGTTTCCACATTGGATACACACTGTTTAAAATGGCGAAGGACATTGCGGTTTCTATAGTGATCGACTCTTGTGCACTGGCTTCCACGAAATAGAAAGGAATACCCCCGCTTGGAAGGCTATTTTACCACAGAGAAACCTGATCTTCAGAAAGCTGACAGCATCTCTGCTTGGGTGTGGCAACAGGTGATCGCACATGCTCCATCTCTCTCTCTCTCTCCCTCTCTCTCTCTCTCTCTCTCTCTCTCTCTCTCTCTCTCGCACACACACACATGCATTCTTGTTAGAAACAACACAAGCAGTGATAATATTTCTGAAGTGAAATTTCTGAATTACTAATGGAGGCTTAGACGCATCATTTGATTTGAACCAGCAATGGCAGGTTCTGATCCGTCACGTAAGAAAGTAGTTCCAAGCACAAATGCGTTTTTATGACCATACTAATTTTTTCCAATTTTTTTTTTACATTTATTTGTTCATTGAACTGTTGTATATAAGCAATATCACACTCGCAATCATGCTATATGTCCCTAAATCAACACTGCTGTGATTACCTACGGCACTCAGCCTGTGGCCGAATCACAGCAGTGCTGATGTAGGGCCATATCGCTCCCCTGCTCGTGTGATATTGCTCAAATATATATATATATATATATATATATATATATATATATATATATATATATATGAGAGAGAGAGAGAGAGAGAGAGAGAGAGAGAGAGAGAGAGAGAGATAGATAGATAGATAGATAGATAGATAGATAGATAGATAGATATGTGTGTGTGTGCGTGCCTGCGTGTGTGTGTGTGTGTGTGTGTCTGTGTATCTGTTGATTTAGTGTGTTAATTCAGTGTGATTTATTTCCCTAGTCCTATCAGAGCAATTTAAGCTTGAAGCACCACATTCATGTTTTTTGGAGTTTCTTTCTGCAGGGGGTAGTCAGGGCAACTAAAAAAAAATCAGCTTACTGAAAGCTGCATGAGATGACTGACATGCATGGCATGCTTGTGTTAAAACACATGGGCAACACAGAATGCAGGAGTCTTGAGACATGTTTTTCTAAGTTTCAAACTACATTTAACTTGACACAGCATCCTAAAAACACTGTTTATGACGTGACTAAAGGGACTAAACTGTATTTTTACATTGTAGTCTGGTGGTGTGAATAAAGTTGGTGCTTCATAATCGTAGGATGTGTTATTTTTTGGCTAACATTAATATATACTGTACACATTAAATATATAGGACTGTTCATTGACATTATAGTGCTTTTAATTTATTTAAATGTGTTTTATATAACATTTTACAGTCTAGGTGAACATATGAATTTAACATCGTCCTTTGTGCATATCCAGTTTAATTGTATCCGACTTGATTATGTTATAAATATAACTGATATGTGTACAGATATCTGACATGTCTGAATTAATGAACAAAAAGCAACAAGGGTTTTTATCCCTGCTCTCCCCCTTCATCACTACTTGACTGGCGAAAAGAAGCAGTGTTACTTGAAAGATATAACTTCATTGAAAAAAAAAAAAGAAAGTATGTGTGTAAATGTAGGTGAGTCTGCAGTACAGTTAAAATTAGTTAAAATGTATCTTTTTTCAAATGATGTGTTAGAGTACAATAATCAGTATATCATATTTTTTTTCAGCAATTAACAGGCCTAATACAGTATACTATATATAATGTACTACAAATACAGTAGTGAATGACTGTAAACATTATTATGTCATTACATTTCTGTTTATTTATTTAAGTCCTTAAACTTTACCTTTAAACCTTTATTTCCAGGTTCAAATGAGATTGCGAATCCCATATTTTCAATGAGAACCCCACTGTGTGTGTGTGTGTATGTATATATATATATATATATATATATATACACACACAGTGTTGTGGAGTAACGGAATACATGTAACGGGATTACGTATTTAAAATACAAAATATAAGTAACTGTATTCCACTACAGTTACAATTTAAATAATTGGTAATTAGAATACAGTTACATTCAAAAAGTATTTTGATTACTGAAGAGATTACTTTGCATTTTATTGTCATTTGTTTCATTTAATATTTAGTACTTTCAGATGGAAAACATATACATATAAATGATGTGATCCAAAGTGCATTTGAACAGCGGTGAAACACTTTCTTATGATGTTTTACATTCATATGAGCAGAAAGAGAAGTAAGTTTGAAGTAAGTTTGGGGCAGAAGAAATAAAAATAAACCTTGTATAAATTGTCAGCTTTACGCTAAGCTAAAATGCTATTTCTAGCCATTTTATATGCATGTTTCCAGGCACGATAATATTTTTTTGGATCATAATTTCTTTTTTTCTAGTAAGACCTTTGATATTAGGGAAAAAATTGTATTCTTGATAATAATTTTTGTATGTATAGAATAAAAATATCTAAAAATCCTTAAAACAAGATCATTTTGATTCATCTTGTTTTAGAAACAACACTGCATAAGATATTTAGGTTTTTCAGAGAATGTATTTTTAACATGTGTATTTTGTCTTACTGTACTGGAAGAGTTTTTATAGTCAAAACAAGTGAAAGAATCTACCAGTGCTGAAGAAGTAATCCAAAGTATTTAGAATATGTTACTCACCTTGAGTAATCTATCGGAATACGTTACAAATGAAATTTTACAGCATGTATTCTGTAATCTGCAGTGGAATACATTTCAAAAGTAACCCTCCCAACCCTATATATATATATATATATATATATATATATATATATATATGTATAAATAAAAAGAGAGATAGTGTAGTCTTTTTGGCCTTTAGTGTAAGTAAGCTAAACATTTCTAAATAAGGTGTTCCACAGGATTATCTGGATCAGGGTGGGGTGATCATCTGGAATTACAGTTGCATAACAGAGAGGGAGAGAGAAAAGGAGAGAGGTTGCAGGGGATGGAATGGCATGTGTTTGTGCCTTGCAGAGATGTTCCACAAAATACCATCAATGACATTAATGCAGAGATAACTGATTTGTGTGCACTCATCTCTTTGCTGTCAGACAAAGAGAGAGAGAAAGTTCCATTGGCAGTTGGCAGCAAAAAATATCAGCTCAGCTAACTTCAAATTTTGCCAGAAAATGTATGTTTTTATGAATCAAACAATACTTAAATTATTGGAAACTAAACTAAGATCAAAAGAGGTAGAATATTTTTAAAGTAAGACCTCTAAGAAACTTGAAGATCACATAAAAAATTATATGTAACTTAAACATCATGCTAACTGCTAGCCAGGCTAACATTACATGGCAGTTAAAAGAGCTGATTACAGCTTTGGCCTGCCTATGACAGTAGCATTTTTCAAAAATGAAAAGGAGCTGGAAATAATATATCCAGCATAAATTAAATCAAATAAAGATAAGAAGAAGATGATAGAGATGATCCTGTGAGAGAACCCAGAGATACCACTGTCTGATTACAGTGGACCAGAACCCAACAGAGTATGGTGTAACCTGCTCTTCTTCACTGATTAGCCATCAGCCTGGCACAGCACTCTCATGACTGCCATGAACTGCAGCAGAAAAGGTGGCATCAGTAATGGCAGACAACTCACTCTAGAAGGTGAAAAGGAGATAAAGCTGACTGTGAACTTGTTTTCACAATGGTACAGTCATGGTCCAGGGGTCAGAACCCAGCCTTGATGAATTCCAGAAGAATTTCTGAGACTTTAAAATGGAGGTTCAGAAGTTTAAGAAAAATCCTGAGGTAAAGAGCAGTGTAGAGTCCTACAACATAACAGCCACAAACACCCCTGTAGCACACAGACACCCTGTTTCTCCTGCATCTCCAAAGATCAAGGCTTTGAGAGACAATATAGCTGAGCTGGAGCAGGACTACTTCCTGTTTAAAGAGGAAACTACCAACAGCCTCTGCCAGCTCCAAAACCAGACCAGCCACCTCTGCATACAACAACTTCAACTGCTCTCCTCTGCTGTCAGACAGCTGGAGGAGAACAACCAGGAGCTGCAAGATGAGCTGAGGAGGGTGAGAGAGATGCTGATCAACAGAGATCAACACAGCAATATGCTGGAGAAACAACTGGAGGAGATGAGACAACAGCTACACACAAGCAACAGCAACAGTGTACCAGGACACAAACACTTAACACCTCTACTCCTGAACACATCACAAACACAACACAACACCAGCAGTGTATCAACACACAAACACACACCATCACATCCCCTGCAACCTTACAGGTTTTTAGGTCTCTCAAGCTTCTCAGAACTCCAAGAGAAAATACATCAGCACCAGACAGAGATATCCACAGACCACAACAACATCTATCAGCTGCAACAGAGAAGAGAAAACACAACATCGTCATCCTCTGTGATTCTAACGGCAAACACCTCAACCAGAGACGATTGTTTCCAGGGAGAAATGTGAGGAAATTCTGGAATCCCACCTCTCACTCTGCATTAAAGCTGCTGAGAGAAGGTGAATTGGGTGCACCCTCACACATCATACTGCATACTGGGACAAACAACCTCAGAACCAGAAGAATGGACGTCGCCAAAGCTCTCATCAATGTGGTGAAAACAGCTAGAGGTATCTATCCTAGTGCCAAAGTCATCATCTCTACACTTCCGCCTCGCAGAGATGTTCCACAAAATACCATCAATGCCATTAATGCAGAGATAACTGATGTGTGTGCACTCATGCCAAATGTACATATAGCAAAGCTTCAGCACATCACTCATGAGCACCTATATGATCGCTCCACATTCATCAAGAGGGAAAGAGAATATTTGCTAAAACAATCAAAGATGTCGCACTGAAAAGCCCCTATAACCCTGATCGTGAGTAGTAGGTAAGACAGCATGCCGGCTGACAGACAGACAGCTATACTGCCGCTGTTGTGTCAGGAAGAGGTATTGCAGACACAAGCAACTTCAGCCAGATAAAAAAAAAACAAAAAAAAAAAACATGCTGAAACTTTTATGTGACAAACTATTAGGTTAATTAAGAATCTTTAAGCATATTCATTTTCTTAATTTATGTTACTATATCTTTTTGTTATACAATTGACATTCTAAGGTATTTCATTTAATTCGGTATTTCATAATATGATTGGGTCATGAATCATACATTCTTATTTCTGGTAAAATCACAAAGTCATCACTTAAAATCACATGCTATAACATCCAGGGTATGTTTTCTAGTGCCTTTGGAGAATGCAAGAACCCTGATTTTGTAAATATTGTATATAGTTCAGATATCATAATATTAACTGAGGCATGGAGTCAAACAGATTCAAAAATGTACACTCCTTCAAACTACAGAGAATTATATATACCGTCAGTGAAAAACCCTCACGTTAAAAATGGAAGAGATTCAGGAGGAATTATTGTTTGGTTTAAAGAACATATTTTCCATTACATTCAGCCTGTTAAAAATGGGAGAACACATTGTGACGAGGAGGAGGGCGGGGCCTGGCTATGAGTCCGCACGGCCGGCCCCCAATCGGCTAATCAGCCGAAGAGAGGGATAAGGCCGAACCAGATGCGGCAGTCCAGGAGAGAGAGAGCCACACGCAGCTGCCGTGTGTGTGTGTGTGTGTGTGTGTGTGTGTGTGTTTGTGCTTTGTGACTTTTTGTTTCATTAAATATTACTTTGACTTTTCAGCCGGTTCCTGCCTCCTCCTTGCCCATTTTAACCTTGTTACACACATATTTGGATGAAAATGAAAATGGAACTTATTTGTTCAGAGGAGGACACTTACCTGTGTGCCATTTACATCCCCCCACATGAGTCAACCTATTATAGTGAGGAGATACATTTCAATCTGAGATCATTCAGTTTCAGTCTCTAGGCTCAATCCTGATGATAGGGGATCTGAATGCAAGAACTGGGAAAGAACTGGATTATATTAGTTCATTTGGTGATAAATTTATTATTAATAATGCAAATATACATCAAAATAAACATTCCACTAAACCACATCAGAACTATGACAACACAATAAACAGAAATGGAAAACAAGTTCTGCAGCTCTGTAAAAGCCTGGGTCTCTATATAGTTAACAGCAGAATAAAGGGTGATTCTCTGGGTCGATTTACCTACTGCTCTTATTTAGGTAGTAGCACAGTGGACTATGCCATCACAGATCTAGACCAAAACAAGATCAACTACTTCACAGTGATGCCACAACTACCTCTCTTTGGAACAACTTAAATAAGTCCAAAAAAAGAACAAAATCCTATCTGTGACCCAAATACCTGGACAGAACATTTTGTAATACTTTATACACAAAATGAACAAAACCCCACCAAAAAAGCTCTGACCTCCCAACTACATCACCTGGAATGTACAATAAAGGGTCAATTAAATCATTTGGACACCCCCATTTCAATGAATGAACTCAGTGGGAAAATCAAATCCCTCAAAAATAAAAAAGTCTAGTGGATTAGATGGAATATGTAATGAGATGTTGAAACATAGCAGCCCAAATATGATAGAGGCCATTCTCAAATTATTTAATTTGCTTTTAACATCAGGATATTTTCCTGAGAATTGGAAAGAAAATCAAATTACCCCAATCTTCAAACAAAGTGGCAAATTTAACCCAAACAACTATAGGGGCATTACAGTGAGCAGCAACCTTGGCAAACTATTGTGCTGCATTTTAAATGACAGATTAACCCAATATCTCCAAGAACATGAGATTTTACATAATTGTAAAATTGGATTCATGTCAAAACAGAGAACAACTGATCATCTCTACACACTGCACACACTTATAAACAAACATGTCTACCAAACAAAACAAGGAAGAATATTTGATTTCATTGATTTTAAAAAGGCATTTGATTCAGTTAGGCATGATGGGCTATTCCTAAAACTGATTCAGAGGGGAATAGGAGGAACGGTTTATGATTTAATAAAGGAAATGTACAAATACAACAAATGCTGTATTAAAATAAATAACAGTGAATATTTCAGCCAAAATAAGGGAGTTCATCAAGGCTGTAGCCTAAGTCCAAATTTATTTAATATTTACATGAATTGGCTAAAATACTTCAAACCTCATCTAGCCCTGGACTCAAATCTAGAGGACAGAGAAATCAAATGTCTTCTGTACGCAGACGACCAGCTGCTTCTGTCACCTACTAAGGAGGGATTATGTGAAAGGCTCTCAATTCTTGGCATTACCAATCAACATGGACAAGTCAAAAGTGATAATTTTTCAAAAGAAAAATCGTCTTGAGGACAAAAGTGTATTTTTACACTCGGGGGAACAAATCTTAGTCATGTTACTAGTTTAAATTATCTAGGTCTGACAATTTCGGTCTCGCAGTAAAAGCCTTAACAGACAAGGCTTGGCGGGCATATTATAGTATAAGAAAATCACTATTTAAATTTAACCTCCCTATTAAATTGTGGCTGAAAATTTTGACAGCATCATCAAACCCATCCTTATGTATGGCAGTGAAATCTGGGGCCCCAAATATAAACAGAATTATGAGACCTGGGGGAAAAGTCCAGTTGAAATCTTCCACCTTGAATTTTGTAAAAATATCCTGGGAGTTCAAAGAAATGCTTCTAACCTGGGCTGTAGGGCAGAACTGGGCAGGTTCCCTCTCTTGACAGACATTCAAAAGAGAGCCATTAATTCTGGTTCCACCTATCATACTCTTCCCCAGAAAATCACCATCACTGTGTGTTTATACACAGAGCAGCACACCCAGAGAGTGACCCTTTACAATATTTGTGGACAAACATCAGATTAATGTATCAATTCATTTCAGGCAGGCAAAATTAAAACAAATACAAACAACCCAAGAAGAATACATTTATCACTGGCAAAGAAAACTCAAAGAAATAAACAAATTATCCTTTTCCCAGATAATTAAGACAGAATATAAATTGCCATCATATCTGACCAAAATTAAAAACTACCATCACAGGAAGCTTCTGACGAAGAATCATGTGAGTGAGCATAGATGGCTGTAGAGACGGGTCGGCAGGCGCGAGGCCACATAAGGGTCAGGGTGGCACTAGTCTACCCAGATTGACGGCTGATCCACCCAAAGAGTTTGCAAATAAAAAGAAACTGCATTTCGCCGCATGCAAAATAGCTCACATGCAAGATATTCATCATATTCCTGTTGTAAATATAGTTAGAATTTTTTTTTATTATATCAAATAAAAAGTTTGATATGATTATGGTGAACTGAAATGGGTTGCGGCGTGCTTCTTACCGAGTCACTCATTTTCTCTGCACTTCGCAGCTCTCTACAGTCATGCCTGTAAACAGATCCGTTTAATTCGTATAGCACCAATATAATGTATCCACGCTTTGTCTCACCTAATTTATTATTATTATTATTATTTTACATGGGAGTGTGGTAGATGTTTCTGTAGATGACATGGCAGGGTAAGAAATTAGTAGGTAATTTTGTTCGTCATCTACCCGCAACTGTGTGGCAGGCGACCTTTAAGACTTCTCGGAGTGACAAATGACAAGAAATGCTGTTAGACACAAATACGCACGTTTGAAGAAGCACACTTGTTCATATTTTGGAAACCAAATGAAAGAGAAGCCATTGATGCACGTCTCTGATTCGCTGTGTGTTTAGAGGTCTATTGGCAGTGGCGTTCATGCGTGCAGCACAAGTGTGTCACGTGGAACACGCGCATATGACGAGTTCTCACTATTTCTTCCCTGTTCATAATCTGGGAACAATTTGCAGGAATAGTATCATCTATGAGAATGTTGAATATGATCTCGGACCATCTCAGGATGCAAGGACAGTGGGACGACAGGTGAAATGTCATATGTGTCATAATTCAGTAGCTACAACCTCAGAAATAAGGAAGTTTCTCTTCTGTGCTTGTCTACTCTTTAGCCCCCATTTGAATGTAACATTCCACAACTCTATAGGACAGCTGCTAAATAGAACATCTGAATCGCTTGCGTTTTTCACCAGACCTCATATTTTACATAGACTACTTATCAAAATAATTATTTTGTGACATTGCAGCAGCTCCACGAAGCCCAGAACATAAGCAAAAGGAGAGTTGTCAGATTTTAAAGATTCGATCTTTGGGGAAATAGACAACGCTGGGTTTCCTGATAACGTTGCAACTTAAGCCTTTACGATCATCTTAACTGACGTCGTTCATTATTTTACGATGGAGTAAGGCTGCTTCCCAAACCAGCACTTAGATTGCTCGTTATAAAGTTGAACTTAAGTGCTTCATTACGGCAGCTGTCCAGTCCAAAGGTGCTGATCACTTTGGCAAATATGTCCAGGTGTTTGTCTTCTCAAAATGAAAATAATGTGGAAATACTAACAAACATGGAAGTTGCTTGTAACCTTGTTGAAGCGCCAAAATGTATGAACTATTACAGAATTCAATTAAATAAATAATTAGGGCTTTGGGAAGACAGGGTTTCAGATGTTTGCTCAGTTTATAGAGATGAATAAAAGTGATGCAAGGAGTACATGTAACGTGAATGTACCCGATGAACATCACATAATAAGGGGATCTCACGTGGCCTGTGTAGTTTCTTTGGCAGGAAACTGAACAGATGCACAAAGAACAGGATTAAAATGACGGATATCAGTACTTAACTACTCATAGACCTTTCTAAACAGAATGAAGGGAATCTCTCATTGCACACTCACTTTAACCTCCTTTGATAAACGTATTTTATTTATTTATTTAGGCCTATTTAAGTTTTAAACTGCAGGGTCACTTTACTCACATATGTCTAAAGAAATCTGTTTAACAAAATAATCTTTCTATTGCTATCATAGATTATCAAATAAGGCCAATAAAACATTATACTGTATTATGTGTTATGTAAATTTAGATTTATCTTTAGACCTAATTTAGACCTATCACATTGCATGCGCAAACTGTGGAGACTGCCAGTTGATTTCAATGCAATTTTTTCACACTTTTTTATCCTCTAAAACAGTGTTCAATAGCTTTCCAATGATCAAAATTTATTAATATAATTCATTCAGTTTAATTTGTCTCTGATAAACTGTGAAAGATGCGAGAAAGATACATTTAAGTTGCACTTAATGGACAAAAAGAGTGGTTCAAAGCTCTTATTAATTTCAGAGTTTTTACTTAGATAACGATGCTTTTGTGAAATGCACCATAGAGATTAAGTACTACTTAAGTGCTACTAACGTTCTTCTTAGTGCTTCGGGAAACCCAACCAACACCTGTGAAAAGCAGGAGGACTGAAAAGTGTCTAATAATAATGTTTCAATCAGGAAGACTCACAGACTTGAGTGACATTTAAGATGACATTTATTTGTTGGATATAAAACAAAAATGTAAAGTCTCTCTTTGGCGTAAGACCCGTCTGGCGGTCTGAAGAAGTTGTGCTCAGAACTGTCATATCCTGCCAGAGATAGGAGGCAGGGGCGAGGAGCCTGCCCCCGTGCAGGACAGGACTCAACTGGTGGTGGTGAGGTGGTGGAGGTTGCCGTGTTAGCACACTGAAACAGCAATGTGATAGATTGTGAGCAGACTTATAAAGCAATGGCTTACATGTGATTGGCTAGGAGTTGCCTAGCTAATGGTGCGATGATGTACAGCTGCTAGTCTTCCCGCTAGAAGTACTCTGCGCTTACATATATTGCAATATCTCTTATTTTAATTTATTGCATTTATTTCTATGGCCATTTCATTTTTCATTGTGTAACAGGGTCAGAAATGTGCTTCCACTTGCTTTACTTAATTTTGTGTATGGCCTTTAGATTATATTTAAGATGCACTCTCCACCCACTGGCTGGTGCTGTGCAGCGAACTGGTTCCGGTTGGGTCATTAAGATTCGCCCAGCCGAGAGAGTGGTTGTGGTGGGTGAGTGCTCCCTGGAAAAATATTTTAATGAATTTTATCTTATTTTTTGGGGGGTAACATTGACGTATTTTGTTTAATCATGTATGAAAGTGTATTGTATGCTCTCTTATCAAGCTTGTTTTATGTGTAGTAATGTTTGATTTAATGTTCATTCTCATTATACCACATGTGTGAGCATGATTATTGGGACTGACCACCGCTTTTCAATGTGTTTAAACAGGTACAGACTTTATATTTTAAATAATATGTGTAATTATTGTATACCTGTCATATATTGTTCATACATAAAGATTTGCACCAGCCGAAAGAGTGGTTGTGGTGGAACATACGTGAGCATGATTACTGGGACTGCCCACCGCTTTTCAATGTGTTTAAACTGAATAAAATCCACCAAAGGCGTGAGATGGTGTCAGTCGAGTGATTTATTCAACACAACACAGAGATAACCCCATTACAATTGCATCAATATGACCTATTAAGGTAAATTTCTAATAACAAACTTAATAATTGTTTTATATATATATATATATATATATATATATATATATTTGTTATTGTACATGTAATTATGCAACTCTACGTATTAGGTAAAAGAGATAATATTGACTCATAAAGGCTGAGGAAAAGGGCATGTATCATTATATTCACGATGAAATTAGGCACAGAACAGAGGTCCGCCCTGTTTCCCCAAGGCCTACTCATTTGGAGATTTCTGGCCTTGCCCCTGATCGGCACAAGCAGAACTGGAGACCCAGAGAGGACAGATTGTGTTCAAACTTCACTCAAGGAGTCAAAGAGGATGAATTTCACTTCCTCACTGAGTGCAGTAAATACAAGGCCATCAGACATACATATTTTGAAGTCAAAAGACAAATAATGCCTGAATTCAGCAGAGTAAGTAATGCGGAGGAACTTTCATATGTTCTTAGAGAAAAAGCTGAATGTATAGATTTAGCAGCAGAGTATGTGTCTTTTTGGGGTGGTGATTGTAAATGAGATGGCTGGTGGAGTTCAGGGCATCCACTTGTCAGTGCCCTGGGTGGCTGCCCATGTCACCCATGCCTAAATCTGGTTAAGTCATTTAGCTGGGTTGTCCAACCCAGAGTAATGACAACATGTTGCCATGGAAACATGGTGTTTGATTGCTTGGCTCAATCTTCTTTAATGTAGCTTAATGCTGTTTATGTCCCTCAGACTAAGAGCACACTGTGCAGTGGTTCTCATTAAGGCTGTCCCTAGCCCACACACACACATAAACACACATCAATAATGACACTGTTTACTGACCCATTAGCCTAGCCATGCTGCTAACAGGAGGCAAGTTTGAGTTCATCCATTTTTTCCTTGATTTTGTGCATTGACCCGCTGATTAAAGAGGTGTAATTATAAATGGAATAATATGGGTTTATGGAAGAGTACGAAAGTCAAAGGAAGTCTTGTCATATTGATATTTAAACTCAGCTTGACAACTGGGAGAGTATTGTGTACAACTGAGAAAGTGGCAAGATGTTCCATGTCCTCCCTGCCCAATCACCACAGGAGGAAATGCTTTCTCTACAGGCTGATTAATGCATAGCAGCAAAGAGGAGGGGCACTTTGATAGATGTGGTGTAATAGCAGTGTAAATATAGAAGGAAAGAAAAAGGAAAAGGAAAGGAAGGGAAAGGAAAGGAAAAGGAAAGGAAAAGTTGAGACAGGAAGGAAAGGAAAAGAAAGGGAAAGTCAAAGGGAAAAAAAATAAGCTGAGAAAAGTAAAGTAAAAGAGGATATGAGAAAAGAACAAGAAAGTTATATGTTTATCAAGGTGAGTTTTTCATAAGAAAATTGATGTAGTAGACCAAAAGTGAAAGACACAGAAAAAAAAATATGCTGTGTGTGTATGTGTGTATATGTTTGTTCGTAAAACCAAGCCTGTGTTCTACAGCAGTGGTTCTCAACCTTTTTGACTCCAAGGCCCCCCATTGTGGGAGAAATTATTCGAAGGCCCCCCCATGTAGGCTATTCAATATTTATATTATATATATTAAAAGATCTTTCCTCTAATACTTCTACTGTAATGATGGCAAAGCTTGTTTTTCAAAGTTTTTTAATTAAAAAACTACTAGCCTCAAAAGATTAAAACAATTAATCATACATTTTGTGACTCCAGTAATGCAGTGCCCCTGTGTCAATAGGCCTGCCCCCCCAAATTGGAGTGGTAGAATGGTAAGAGTGGTATTATCATTTTCCATCCCACTGAGTTCCGTCACCCTACATCATAAATAGACCAAACAAATTATATTCAAACAAAACATCAATGCATTATGACAGCATAATAATATTTAGCAGGGTAAAGTTTAAAGTTCAATATTTATTCAATATTTGCTTATGGTTTATAAGAGATCATTTGAAAGTCCACACACTGTGCTAAAATGTCACTAATGGCCATGTGCTCAGTGCAACTGACTTGCATGTTCTGTCTTAAACATTTATAAAAAAAAAAAAAAAAAAAAACATTTACACATTCTAAAGATTGTAAAGTGTATGCATAACTTACACATTAATTTAATGAATGAATGAATGAATACTTGGACACCTCCGAAGTTTTAGTGCGGTGGATGGAATTTTCAGATGATCCCTTACAAGCGCTTGTTAATGAAAGCCCATCAGAGCATTTTTAAGCATAATTCTCCAGCTACAACAAGCGTTGACTGTTTAAGTTCAATGTTTTATGCCTATATGATATAGTCATACATTCTTTAACCCAGTTGTACTAATGATATCACTGTAAAATTGTCGGCTCCAGAGAGCGCAGGTAGGAGAAACCGAATGTCAAATGAATAACCATAACTTCTCAAGATAAGGTAGAAATCTTTGGACCTGCCAGCTCCAGTTTCAGTTCTACTTACTGTGGATTATACGTGCTGGAGTAAATGTACGTTTAAGTTAAGTTACTTTTATAGTGCAATTTCCCATGTTATTATTTTCTGCCTTATTGAATGCACCTGAGCTCAACTTGTTAGAGATCGCTCTTATTTGGCAAGCATTCATTATAAAATATTTTTTTGTATGTGTATCTGTCGGGTTCATTTCTAGAACAACATACAGTACACATTTATTATAAATAACATGTGGTATTTTTTCCCCCATTGTCTTTAAATGTAAATGTTTTGCACTGTACAATGCAGAAATAAGACAAATGTAGAGCAACAAGTTTACCAAAACTAACAATGAAGTGACACTGATGAAACAGCACGCTGGAACAGATGTAAAGTAACAGGTATGAAGAAACAGCAGCTAGCGTTATACAGGGCCACACTGCACCTGCAATGGCAAATTTATTATTAATACACTTAAAAACATAAATTGGAACTCTTATAAACCACCCCACTAAAGCAATGCCTTACCTTCAGTGAGAAAAGCTCTTACCATACACTAAGCTCACCACATCAACGCACTTCAACACAGGGCCGTAACCATCATAGACTTTGAGGGGTACATGTCCCCCCCAATATTCATAATAGTGGTCTACTGATATGGGGTTTTTCCATGGTTGACTATTAAATTATTACAGTTGGTCCCCCCCAATCCTGAATATGTGGTTACATCCTTGCTTCAACCTAACAATATATACAGTAGGGATGTGCCTGAAGCCGAATACCTTATTCGGAAAGGCACAAATAATGACTTCAAAACAAATAACGGATTCATCTGAATAACAGAAACAATATTCGTTTGACTGATTATCCAAGAAGCACAAGGATAAAGCAACATTTTAAATAAACATATCCAAAATTACAAAGAAATGATGAGTCTGTGAAGTCAATATTAGTAGCCTACTAAAGTGTAAAACTTAGGAATGAAAATGCGCACGGTGTGATTTCTGATCGGATGGGCACAGTCTCGACTCAGTTTGCGGTCTCCGTGAATTGTGCGCATCTAGAGCTTGTCAAGTGTAACATTAACTAAGACACTACATCATATAGGCTACATTTTCCACTCCTTAAAATGTCTATATTAATGTATCACATGATTCACACGTAATGATTGCCATGTATTCATTTATAAACCAACCTGAGAGCGATGTTAAATTCCTGACCTGAAGTGATGATTTCACAGTGGAGCTCGTCAATTCACCTCTAAAAGTTGACCATATTTATTTTCACATCACCAATTAAGGTAAGTATCTGGTTAAGAATTTATTCCAAAAAAGTTTAAATGCTCCATAAAGGTTTAAATCAATGGTGTAGATTTGGTTTGAACATTGAGGGGGACCAAATGTGAGTCTGGATTGTGTAACATATTACTCAATGCAAAATAACAGTTCAAATTAATGCACAAACAAATAAAAAAGTATATTCAATGCATACTCTTAAATATTTATACATCGTATCATATCAAACATTCAGAAAAGCTTTAGGGTTAATGTTTCAGAAAAACATTAACCCTTTCAGAAAATTACTATTCTTACTTGCTCATCTGAAATGCCTGTCTGCTTTCCTCACCATGAAAAATAACTGATAATTTCTATGGATGCCTTTAACATCTTCACTGACTCGTGATATATTTCATGTTATCTAAATTCATTCGAAATTTTTGTGCGGGTAACAGTCTTACAGACCGAAATTGCACATTGTCAGCCACTGACTGTTTTGTCAGGATTTTTATTCCTGCAGGGGCATTTGATGCTCTGAACACCAAATCCTCCATGCATCCACATTAAAATCAAAGAATGTTTTATACCTATTTGGAGACATTTTACACTAGATAGTTATTTTTAATAAAAACTAATAATTGCAAGGATTCATATCTGTGAATGAAAATCTGCCCCAGCTTTATCTATAAAAGAATTTTAAAAAATCCTCATCCAGTAATAATAAAGGAATGTAAGTTCATGCACCCTGGCCAGTGCTGAGAAAAGTAACAGTTACCATGTGAGGACACCACCATCTAGTTGGGCGATACCAACTCGTACAACGGAGGGGGAACTTCAGTTATTTGTCTGAGTATGACAGACTCACAGCCATGCAATGGCAAGGTATCTCATCCTAATTTATTTTCAGCATTGATAAAAATATATAAACAAGGACAGCTGCATGATTTGGGGGGGACAAATCAACCCCTTCACAGCATTTGGGGGGACGTGTGCCCCCCGTCTCCCCCAATTTTATGCCAGTGGTTTAAATGCTCCATAAGGTGTACATCTATTCAGAATATTATTGCTCATGTAATACTGTACAAAGAAACTGAAACACGCACAACCATTTTTCCCCCTCCCTTTAAACTGTACTAAATTTGAAAATGTTAAAGTAACATTATTATTAGTAGTATTATTATTACACTATTATTATTCTTTTCCCACTATTTCGTTAATTCTGTACATGTAATTTAACTAAATAATTACTGTATGTCCTCCACATTATGTTAAAATATGTGTACACAAATCAGCTTCAAGTGTAAAATTCCTGATATATTTATGGGACTTTCACCTATTTGTAGGCTTTATTGATTTATTCTAATTTCTTTTAATGTTTGTATTTAATGTTCACTGCCAAATTTGTGCTTGACATTTCACAGTTGCTTGACACCTCATGCCTCAGTTAACAACATATTCTACAATTCATGAGCCTTCATATTCAGCTTCATCTGGTAAGAAAAACATACATAAAATAATATTATAATGAAATAATAGTAGCACAATAATAATAATAATAATAATATACTCAGTAATAATAATTAGTATTATTTTTTATTAGGCTATTAATATGAATAGGCATATGCAAGGCATATTTTATTTATAAAAACTATACATATAATAGAGTTACATTTTAAAAATGGATGTTTCATTTAGTTTTGTCACACTTCCGGTTTAAGCCCTGCCCACATTCAGTTCTATCCAAATACAGAGACAGATACAGATAATTTTGCGATAGTAACAGATACAGATACAAATACAGATAATGGCTGCACTGCTCACCCCTAATATACAGATTAATATTAGTAGGCTACTGTTGGGTACAGGCGCAAGAATAAAAAGCAATCACACAACTCACCAGGAAAGAGCATGAACAAAGCTGAAGAGTTGATCCTGCTGATTCTTTTGCAAAGGAAATGCAAGAGAAGATAACAAGCACAACATCCTCTTTATGAACACCATTTATCAATCAAATACGTAAAGCACAGCACACCAATCACAAGGGAGAGGCACAGGTGTGCTCAGTAATGGAGAATTGAGCTTAATATTAGCAACCGCATTCTCTTATAAGTGGCGCACACCAAGCGCGCTCAATAAGGAATGCGCAGACTCCGACAGACATAATGATAAAAAAAATCCCACTGATTAAATTCTAACCTAAAATCTTGATGTAGCCTATCATTCATTTTACCCAAGAATTTTACTGCATTAGTCATTCTAAAGAACAGCATGGCAACATGGCTTAAAGTTTGTGGGTAAAACCAGAATGTTAGGGTGTATTGACTAATTGAAACATTTGTCATGAGCCTGTTTGTTTATATATTTTAAAATTAAAATTAAAAAATGTTCACTAAAAGTTGGTGAATCTTTGGTTGTCTTTATAAAAATTGCATGTCCGCAAATATTAAAACAGCAAAACTAATTTTTATATGTGTACAGGGGACATTTATGGTGTAATACAGTTGCCTCCCTACAAGCACACCAGGCGCCCCCCTGTCAAAATGGTCTAGAACCGCCCATGCCACTTACCACAGGAGATGGATGGAGGGAGAGAGAGATTGGACGGAAAGGGGGGAAAATGAGGGGAAGTATGGAGTACTACCAGAAAAAAAGAAAAATGAAAAAAGATAGTAAATCTAAAGAAGGGAGCTAGGTTCTGAGAAGAAAAGCTACAGGGTAGTGAATGGGTTGAGTCCAGGGATGCTTCAGAAGGGGAAAGAGAGTGAGGGTGAGAGAGACAGAAAGAGAGAGGAGCGACATAATTAAAGCTGTGGATAGCTTTCACCCTTGGTGCAGCTGAAAGAGAAAGAGAGTGTGTGTATGTCTAGTGCAAGCCGTAATAGCAGGGGATTTGGATTTGATCCCTGTGGCCCTTTAACTCTTCCACTCTAAGAAGATTATTTCCCAAACTCAACTGCTTAAATAAGCAAATAAATCAATACATAATAAGAGAGAAGTTTAAATACAGATCTTATATAAATGGATACCTCTACAGCATATAGATTGCAATGGAACTACTTTCAATAAATAAATCAAGCCATAATACATTTTGCTTTGTGAATTTTTTAATTTGTATCTGCTCTTGACTATTTTTGAAATACACAATGAGGTTTTAAAGTCTGATACATTGAAAATATGGGATTTTTCTTTCTTTCTTTCTTTCTTTCTTTCTTTCTTTCTTTCTGTATTTATTTATTTGTCTATTACCTGTCTAAAATTTTAGGATTTTAAAACCAGATGCTCTTTAGAACATTCTCAAATCATGCTGGGATAACATGGTGGTGATGGGTAACATCATAAGGTTTTGCACAAGCTTTTGGAATCCATGCCAGCTTAAGCGCATGCTGTCATTAAATAGAAGATTTTACTCAAATTGTCAGAAAGCCTGTCCTAGGAACTAAAGTTTACATGTTGTTTCCCAGATGTTCCGGTTTTCGGTAAGAGATTAGCAGTGAGCTCCGTCTTTGTGCCTTGGTTTACACTGTGATAATGCAGCTTAAGGAGCACCGTGGACTTCCTTGTGCCAGACTCTCTCTCTCCTCTGTTGGTGGCATGGCTGCTTATATGCCACTCTCCCCATGCTCACTGGAATTAGAAACAGGTGTTAAACATAATCTAGCTCAGGTTCAAGTGCCCTTACTGCTTTCTCTCTGGATGGATGCTTGACCATGCCCCCGCTGTCACATATATCCCCACCGCCCGACTTAGGCCAGGGAGACATCCGGCCTGTCTAAACCCCCCCCCCACCCCCCCATTTCTGGAAAGAAAGTCAGTGAAAGCCATCTGTGCTCCCGGTCTGTGGACCACCTTGAACTTAAATGGCTGAAGAGCCAGATACCAACGGGTGATCCGCACGTTGGTATCATTCATGCGGTAGAGTGGGGAGTGGGGCGTGATTCGAGCAGAGGGTGAAGGCCCGCCCCAACAGGTAGTACCGGAGAGTGAGGACCGCCCACTTGATGGTGAGACACTCCTTTTCTACGGCGCTGTACCTAGTCTCCCTCAGCGAGAGCTTGCGGCTAATGTACAGCACTGGGCGCTCCTCCCCCTCCACCACTTGCGAGAGCACTGCCCCCAGCCCTCTGTCTGAAGCGTCCATCTGTAAGACAAAAGGGAGAGAGAAATCAGGTGAATGTAAAAGCGGCCCCCCGCAAAGTGCGGCTTTAACCTGCGTGAATACCTGTTGACACTGCTCCGTCCACTGGACCGGGTCTGGAGCTCCCTTTTTAGTGAGATCAGTCAGCAGGCTGGTGACGTCTGAATAATTAGGCACAAATCTTCTATAATAGCCAGCCAGCCCCAGGAACTGTCTCACCACCTTTTTGGTCTTGGGCCTCAGGCAGGTCACAATCGCTGCAGTCTTGTCAATTTGGGGACGCACCTGCCCGTGGCCCAAGTGGAACCCCAGATACCGTACCTCTACCCGCCCAATCGCGCACTTCTTGGGGTTTGGTGTGAGACCCGCTTGTCGCAGCGATCTCAGAACCACCCTCATATGCTGCATGTGCCGCTGCCAATCATTACTGTAAATGATGATGTCATCTAAATAGGCAGAGGCGTACGCCGAATGCGGTGTGAGGATTTGGTCCATGAGATGCTGAAACGTAGCCGGGGCCCCAAACAAACCGAACAGAAGCGTCACAAATTGGTGTAATCCAAACGGTGTGGAGAAGTGAAATTGGTGTCAAGGGGATCTGTCAATAACCCTTTGTCAAATTCAGTGTCTAATAAAATCGAGCAGTGCCCAACCGATCAAGCAATTCATCAACGCGAGGCATTGGGTATGCGTCAAATTTAGACACCACGTTGACTTTTCTATAATCCACACAGAGCCATACAGACCCATCGCTCTTAGGAACTAGAACAACCGGGCTGGACCAATCACTGTGGGATTCCTCTATTACCCCCATAGTGAGCATTACATCAAATTCTTTCCAGACAATTTTCTTTTTGTGCTCGGGCAATTGGTAGGGACAGCTACGTACAACCCACCCCCGGCTCAGTCTCGATGTGGTGCTGGATGAGGTTTGTACAACCCGGTAGAGGGGAAAACACATCTGCAAACTCCTGTTGCAACTTGGAAACCTCTGCGAGTTGATACGGTGAGAGGTAGTCTCTTCAAGTGACCGGGGTGAAATGACTGTGTTTTGTATTCACCTGCGGCCCGAGGTCTGCCCTCTCTGGAACTACCATAGCCAATGTCACAGGGACTGCCTCCCTCCACAATTTCAGCAGGTTGAGGTAATATATTTGACGTGCGCCCCCTCTATCGGTTCACTTAACCTCATAATCGAGATCCCCCCTCATCGTGTGACCTCAAAGGGTCCTTGCCACTTGGCGAGTAATTTGGAGCTCGATGTGGGGAGTAATACGAGTACCTTATCTCCCGGTGCAAATTCCCGCAGCCGAGTTCTCCTGTCGTAGAGTCGGCTCTGTGGTTCTTGAGCTTGGAGCAAATTCTCCTGTGTTAGTTGCCCCAAAGTGTGGAGTCTTGCTCTAAGATCAAGAATGTATTGAATTAAATTTGTACTGTTTGAAGGTCCCTTCTACCAAGCTTTGTGTATGATATCAAGCACGTCATGTGGGCGCCGCCCATACAGCAGCTCAAATGGGGAAAACACAGTGGAGGCTTGCAGGACATCTCGTACTGTGAATAACAGGGGATCGAGCCATTTGTCCCAATTTCTAGCATCCTTGTGCATGAATTTATGAATCATATTTTTAAGGGTTTTATTAAATTGCTCCACCAGGCCATCTGTTTGTGGTTGGTAAACACTGGTGCGTATTGATTTAATGCCCAATAATTCGTAAAGCTCGTGTAGTGTCCATGACATAAAGGTTGTGCCCTGATCGGTGAGGATTTCTTTCGGGATCCCCACCCGGAAGATTATTTTGAAGAGTGCCTCCGCAACACTACATGCTGAGATGCTGCGTAGAGGCACTGCTTCCGGATATCGCGTTGCGTAGTCCACAAGGACCAATACAAAGTGCTGTCTGCATGCTGACCGCTCTAATGGCTCAACGAGGTCCATTCCAATTCTCTCAAAGGGGACCTCGATCAGAGGAAGGGGGCGCAATGGCGCTTTTGGGGTGGCCGGTGGATTTATCAGCTGACATTCGCGGCATGCTGTACAACACCTGCGGACAATGCCCGGCCAATAAAAACGGGCTGTTAGGCAGTTCAGTGTTTTCCTTTTCCCTAGATGACCCACCATGGGATTATAATGAGCCACCTGGAACACAATTTCCCGACGGCTCCACGGTATTAAGAGCTGGGTTGCATCTTCCTTTGTTTGAGCATCCTACGTCACTCTATACAATCGCTCATTAATAATTGCGAAATAAGGATATGAAAGTGCGACTTTCGGCTGGAGTTGTTGACCATCGATCACTCTCACTTGGTCAAAGGCGTGCTTGAGGGTCTCGTCTCGTGACTGCTCCAAAGGAAATCCCCTTCAGGAAATCCCCTGAGGATGGGAGGGGATGCAGCCTCTCCCCTTCACGTCATCCTGAAGTGGAGCTGATGAAGACGGCCCTGGCTCCCCCTCCCCTGCCAGAGCATCTCATCGCTTTTGTGCAGGATCCATTCACGCATATTCCCTTTAATACATTCCTAAATTCAGGCCAATTAGTCCCCAAAAATCAGCAGATGGGTGAGGCAGGAACAAACCGCGGCCTCCACTCTATGTTTTGTTCCCCGGAATTGTATCATAAGGGTCTCCACAGGGTAGTTGTGAATATCCCCATGCACACATTTCACCCTCACCGTTTTAGCTGTGCCCAAAGCCTCGTGTTGAACCAAGCATTGGTGGATAGTGGTTTGATTACAACCTGTGTCCACCAATGCTTGGTGAGTACCCCCCTTGACGCTTACCGGTATCCGGTATGCTCTGGGCTGATCGGGGGCAGCCTGTGGAGTGTCAGCGATTCGGACCACCATTCCCAGCTCCATCACAGGGCATTGATCCCAGAAGTGTCCCCGATCCCCACAACTCCAGCAGACCGGCTCAGGCACCATGCCCGCACCTGCATCGGTGGACACTTCCACTTGAGGGGGAGAGCGGCTGGGCACTGTCGATGCTGTGGGCGATGAAACACCCCACACGCGGGGAACTGGCTTCGGTGGTGGGACTCCTCGCCTCTGCAGGGCAGGGACGGGCTCTGGGGAGAAAGCAGAGTGAAAAAGAAGAGGGGAGGGGGAAGAGAACAGGGAAAACATAGGGGAAGGGGAGAGAGTGTAGGAGGGCTCTTCCACACTTGGGTACGCCACCATATGGTCCTCCACCAATCAAACAGCCTCCTCCAGCGACACTGGGCGGTGGCACTGGACCCATACCACCTGATCGATTACTCCCATGATGTCGCGATCCCCTGCCAGCAGCCATCTCCGGCAGGTGTCTCGGAGCCATTGGGTGAAGGCAAACGTGCGACCAGTCATCTCCAACTTCATCAACCGGAACAGCTGGCGATGCTGCTCCGGACTGCAGCCATGGTCTTCTTCAGATCCTCAAAATCCAGGAGGTTTGCTGCCGGCAGTTGTTGTGCTGCAAGCTGGGCTTCCCCGGACAGCAACGGGAGGAGCCTGGCCACCCATTGATCATGCGGCCAGCCCCAGATCTCAGCGGTGCACTCAAATAGATCGAGGAACGCTTCTGGGTTATCTTCTGCCCCCAACTTCAAGAGCATGGGTGGGGGCATGGGGCTGTGGTTGTCTGGGGGCACGGCCGGGGCTCTCTCCTGGCTGAGAAGGCTCCGGATCGCATGCCAGTCCTCTGCTTGAGCCCAAAGGACCTCAAAGAGCGATCTTGATCTTGCCGGAGCACAAGCAGGGATTGTTGGTGGGACTGGTGTAAGGCAGCGAGGGATTTGAGGATCTCTGCCAACTGGGAGGACTCCATGGGGCGTACTTCAAAATCCCGGGTTTCGGCACCAGTGTAACAAGGGGACACAGCAGAAAGGAAGGAGAACACAGGGAAGCGGGTTTTCCAGGCTCGGGTAAGACTTTTAATCGGCCAGTTCAGTGCTTTACAACTTCTCAAACTCATCAGCTTCACAAAAACAATAGATTAAACGCAACAGCTTCAGGAACACCATGGCCTTCCTTGTGCCAGACTCTCTCTCTCCTCTGCTGGTGGCGTGGCTGCTTATATGCCACTCTCCCCATGCTCACTGGAATTAAAAACAGGTGATAAACATAATCTAGCTCAGGTGCAAGCGCCCTTACTGCTTTCTCTCTCTCCAGATGGATGCTTGACCATGCCCCGCTGCCACATACACATTTAAATAATTATATTCATATGTTTATATTGCCAGTACATACGATCTGATTCATGTGTATTATGCTGCTAATTTATTCAGTTGAATGTTGTGTTGGATACGTATATGATGAGACACGTACGCTGAATACAGTTTGTAATTGTATTTCTTTAGTTATTCTGTCTACAGACCATTATACACAGAATTATTATCTACAGAACCATTGACATCAGAACAAACGTATTCCCTGTGGATGGAGAGAACTAACTCTGCCTGTTATTCAATAAATGCATCAAACTGTGATGCATGGAGAAATCTCTTCTCCAGCTCCTGATTCTCTGACCGGAATCTAGTCCATATTCAGCCGCCTCAATCAGCGTAATTCAAATTGTAGTGGGGCTTCACTACACAAATGGTTATGCTGATAAGTTTTGCATTCAGTATGGTTATCAATTAGTTTATCATAGCCAGTTTTATTTTATTATACTTTAATTATATTTATTTTTATTTTGAACAAATTTCATGTCCAATTCAAATGGTTTTTGCTTTTTGGCCTTTGGATTTGTATCATTTGCTTTTTAACTGGAGTGTGTGCACAGAGTAAACTATATTTTGTAGAAAGAATAATGAAAGGAAAGAGTAGGATTTTAAGAAATGTAATTGCATTTTGGCTTAAGACATTCTTTTGTGTAAAGTCTGCTAACAGCTGATCAACATAATGCCAGCTATTGCTTGGGAATTCAGAAGGAAGAGCTAAACATTTTGACCTAATTTTGTTTATAATCAATCTGGAAACATTAGGGTAAATAAAATGTGCTAATCCTTCACACGTCTGTGAAGGCATGACTACTGAAGCGTAAAAAGAGGCTTAGCTCTCTTCAATAGATTTACCAGCACTAAACATATTGAATTAAATGATAAAGTGTCTGGAAGTCAAGGGTAGCAAGCTCTCATTTGTGCATTAAGAGTTTTGTGAAGTGTCCCCTCAGTGCAACAATCTTAAAAGACGACTGCACTTTGTGAACGAACTCTCTTCAAGCAGACACCGCAATGCTTACAGTTTGTGAAAAGAACAAGCAAATGTGCACTTCTGACAACTTTAACGTTATATGCTAAGCCTTTTTTCCTTGTTAGCAGGCCATGGTTATTGTAGTCTGTGGGCGTTATCATTGGTAGTCCAGCGGCATTCACGAGGGATGCAGATTCTGCAAAGCTACGACTCTTTTTTTAGTCCTTTGAAAAGACAGAATGTTCAGATCAAAGCTGATTGGCTCAGGACGCACCGTGAACAGATGCTAATGCAACACACTTGAAAGAGAATTAGCATTACACAGGCTAGCAGCAGTGAGAGAGGTCAGCCGGCTAAAACACCAGGCCCGTTCTGAATGATCCCATCTTAGATTCTTCCCTGTAGCTCAGGCTCTTGTTACCACAGACGTCCACTGTGCATGCAGAGCCCAGTGCATAGAAATAGGCACAAAACTGTAGTACTGTATAATGTTAAAACAGAATGCCTTGTTAGTAGTAAGCATAAACCTAGAGTCAGGGCTGTGCTGTCATTTGAAACCCAGGCTTTGTTCACCTGGAGTAGGTGTCATGTTATCTAGCCAACATTACATAAATAAAAAACAGCGCAAACCCACAGTAGCGGTCTGTATTTTTTTTAATTTATTTTTTTATAATTGTGCATACAGGGTCCATAATAAACGCTCCTCAAGTGCCAATTATGAGTGAAAATTGGGCTTTGGCAAGTAGATAAAACATTTGGCTAGTAACTTTATTAGGAGCGGGAACATAATTTATGGTTTAAAGAAAAAGTTGACCCAAAAATATAATTTATGTTATAATATACTCACCCTCATGTCGTTCCAAACTCATATGACTTTCTTTCTTATGATGGACACAAAGACAGTGTAACTAAAAACAGTGCAACTTCTCTCGTGAACCTGCATGAAATCTAAACAATCTTCTGTCATGCACTCATGAACGCAAAATAGATTACTTTAACTGAAAAATGACTTAAATTTCTGGTTGTTTCTCACCAAAACCTACAGTATGCCTCCAGAAGACTTGGAAGATAATGCACGAGTCACATGGACTATTTTATTATATGTTTAGGTTAGGTTGACTGATAAATCGGTTTCGCAGATTAATCGGCACTGATAACAGATTTCTGGAACTATTGTTATCGGCAAAAATCCACACCGATAGTTTTTCCCCATTGCATCTGGTGCTGGAGCGGCTGGGAAGGGTCTGCTTTCGTTATATGGTATGAGAGTGGCCTCTAGAGGCTAAATAAAAACTTCACTGATGCCTTGTGGTGTTTGTTTTGACACGTGAGACTACACTCTGCATGGAGCAGAACACTTCAGATGCGGATTTAAAACATCAACAACAAAAAGGTATGTATACAGTACACTACAGTACACGTTGTCATATTATTATAAAGTAATTAATTTGTTGACTAGATGCTGCATTAGTAGAGAACAGCAGTATGTTTTCCGACAAGGCTGAGAGGACACTAACATTAAAGCTAACCTCAAGCGGTTAGAACAATGTGACAAAAATTCACACAAGTCCTACCCAAATGTTTATATGTTACTATTGCTACCATCTATTACCATCTATATGCATTAGTTTATATCCAGCTGGTCACATTTATGCATTTGTTAGCCAGCTAAGTTGCATATTTAAAGTTAGTGATGTGAGAAAACAAATTGATATCTTCATGCAGCCGAGAGAAACGTCATGGTTACTTGTGTAACCTCCGTTCCCTGATGGAGGGAACGAGACGTTGTGTCGATGTAGTGACACTAGGGGTCAGTCTTGGGAGCCTGAGACACCTCTGGTCTTTGATAAAAGGCCAATGAAAATTGGCGAGTGGTATTTGCATGCCACTCCCCCGGACATATGGGTATAATAGGAGCTGGTATGCAACCACTCATTCAGGTTTTATGCTGAGGAGCTGAGACAAGGTCCCGGCCATTTCAGCGGGTAGATCAGTGTTGTGGCAGGAGGGACACAACATCTCGTTCCCTCTATCAGGGAATGGAGGTTACACAAGTAACCATGACGTTCCCTATCTGTCACTCACTTGATGTTGTGTCGATTTAGTGACACTAGGGGTCCCTATACAAAACGCCGCAACTGGCTGAACTGTGTTACGTGAACTGGTGGTGTATGATGGGCAGACAACTGTGTGCCTCGTAGCCAGCGCACCAGGCTGACACGTAACCTCACCCAACATAGTTAGAGTGTACGTAGAGTGTTGAACGGCCCTTTGGGGACAAGTCGACTACCCAAAAGATAGAGACAGTCTAGCCATTCGTGGCCTCTTTTCCCCTTCTTTTTTTTCCACTCCCTAAAAAAAGGGGGATTATCTGACTGGGCTGACCAGGTCTAGTCGGGGGTGTCCCTCCCAAGGGGAGGACACCGCGGAGACCACAACTCGCCCAGAGAGAGGGGTGATAATTAAGTGGGAATATGTCACATGGTCTTGCCGAGCTATGTCGGAAGTATGTCATGTGGGGAAGTCTCATGGTAGGTCCTACCCAACAGGGGAGGAGTTACTACAAACATGGAGACTGTGGCAAAGGGGCCTCTACCCAAGGAAGACGCAGTTTGCCAACAGGGAAACGAATTAGCGGAAGATATACATCGCATGTTGTTACCTACAGGGAACCGCCACATGCAGAGCACCTACCCCAGTACAGGGCTATAAGTTAGCACATGTACTGGGCCGGCAGCGAGTCTCTCCGAAAACTCGACTGCCACAGGGCTCAGAGGAAGTCAACCAGGGAACATAGTTTGTGAACACTACTGGGAGTTAATGGCACACGTCTTCAGCTCAGTGGAGGTGAAAGGCACTATGTGCAAGCAATACACCCGGCCGGCTATCCCGGACTTATCTGCTTGTATTGCGTGCCACTACGTGGGATGAAACCAGTTCCACCCGGAGGTTGTAGAACCTCGCAAAGGTGTTGGGTGTTACCCAGCCTGCTGCTCTGCAAATGTCTGTTAGAGAGGCAACCCTGGCCAGGGCCCAGGAGGCCGCTACACCCCTGGTAGAATGGGCTCGTAGCCCTACCGGGGGCGGCACGTCCTGGGCGTGATATGCCATGGCTAAGGCATCAATGAGCCAGTGGGCGATCCTCTGCTTGGAGACAGCGCTTCCTTTCCGCTGTGCACCAAAGCAGACAAAGAGCTGCTCAGAGACTCTAAAGCTCTGTGTGCGATCCAAATAGATGCGTAAAGCATGCACTGGACACAGCAACAACAGGGCTGGGTCTGACTCCTCTTGGGGCAGTGCTTGCAGGTTCACCACCTGGTCCCTAAAAGGGGTTGTGGGAACCTTGGGCACATAGCCCGGTCGGGGTCTCAAGATCACGTGAGAGTAGCCCGAACTGAACTCCAGGCATGTTTTGCTGACAGAGAACGCTTGTAGGTCTCCTACCCTCTTGATGGAAGTAAGCGCAGTCAGGAGGGCAGTCTTCAAGGAGAGTGCCTTAAGCTCAGCTGACTGCAAAGGCTCAAAGGGGGCCCTCTGTAGACCCTGAAGAACTACAGAGAGGTCCCATGAGGGAACGAGGTGCGGTCTGGAGGGATTCAGCCTCCTAGTGCCTCTCAGGAACCTGATGATCAGGTCATGCTTCCCTAAGGACTTACCGTCCACTGTGTCGTGGTGTGCCGCTATAGCGGTTACATACACCTTCAAGGTGGAAGGGGACAGCCGCCCTTCCCACCTCTCCCGCAGGAAGGAAAGCACCGATCCGACTGTGCATCTCTGGGGTCTTCCCATCAGGAAGAACACCACTTAGTGAACAGATGGCACTTAAAGGCATACAGGCACCTTGCAGAGGGGGCCCTAGCCTGAGTGATCATGTCTACAACCGCAGGTGGTAGACCGCTTAGGTCTTACGTGTCCCGTCCAGGGGCCAGACATGAAAATTCCAGAGGTCTGGTTGCGGGTGTCAGATGGTGCCCCATCCCTGAGAAAGAAAGTCCTTCCTCAGGGGAATTCACCGGGGGGGGGGTGTGAGGTCAGAGAACCATGTCTGGGTGGGCCAGTAGGGTGTAACCGGGACGACCTGCTCCTCATCCTCCCTGACCTTGCAAAGGTCTGTGCAAGTAGGCTCACTGGGGGAAACATATTTGCGCAGTCCAGGGGGCCAGCTGTGTGCCAGTGCATCTATACCGAGAGGTGCCTCGGTCAGGGCGTACCAGAGCGGGCAGTGGAAGGATTCCTGGGAGGCAAACAGGTCTACCTGTGCCTGTCTGAATCGACTCCAGATCAGCTGGACCACCTGAGGGTGGAGTCTCCACTCTCCCCTGAGGGTAACCTGCCGTGACAGTGCGTCCGCTGCAGTGTTGAGGTCGCCCGGGATGTGAGTGGCTCGCAGTGACTTGAGGTGCTGCTGACTCTAGAGGAGGAGATGTGGGCGAGTTGTGACATACAACGGGAGCGCAGACCGCCTTGACAGTTGACATATGCTACCGTTGCCGCGTTGTCTGTCCGAGCTAACACGTGCTTGCCCTGGATCAACGGCCGGAACCTCTGCAGGGCGAGCAGAATTGCCAGCAACTCGAGGCAGTTGATGTGCCAACGCAGCCGCGGGCCATCCATAAGCCGGTGGCTGCGTGCCCGTTGCAAACAGCGCCCAGCCCGTTTTGGAGGCATCTGTCATGACCACGACACGCCTGGAGACGTGCTATAGCAGAACGCCTGCCCGTAGAAACTTGAGGTCGGTCCAAGGGCTGAAGAGACGGTGACAGATCGGCGTGATGGCCACACGATGTGTCCCGCGGCACAATGTCCATCTCGGGACTCGAGTCTGAAGCCAGTGCTGAAGCGGTCTCATATGCATCAACCCAAGTGGAGTGGCCACCACTGAGGATGCCATATGCCCCAGGAGCCTCTGCAAAAATTTCAGTGGAACTGCTGTTTTCTGTTTGAACACCTTCAAACAGGTCAGCATCGACTGTGCAAGCTTGTTTGTGAGGCGCGCCATCAACAAGACTGAGTCCAACTCCAAACCGAGAAAAGTGATGCTCTGAACCGGGAGGAGCTTGCTCTTTTCCCAGTTGACTAGAAGACCTAGTTGGCTGAGGTGCGAGAGCACCAGGTCCCTGTGTGCACACAACACATCCCGAGAGTGAGCTAGGATTAGCCAACCATCGGGATAGTTGAGTATGTGAATGCCCACTTCCCTTAGTGGGGCAAGGGCTGCCTCTGAGACCTTCGTGAAGACGCGAGGGAACGAGGACAGACCGAAAGGGAGGACATTGTACTGATACACCCGACCCTCGAATGCAAACCGCAGGAAGGGTGTATGTCGAGGTAGAACTGAGATGTGGAAGTACGCGTCCTTCAGGTCTACCGCCGTGAACCAATCTTGATGCCGGACGCTCGCTAGAGTATGTCTTTGAGTCAGCATCTAGGACGAGAGTCTGTCTAAAGCCTGGTTCAGTACTCGCAGGTCCAAGATTGGCCACAACCCACCACCTTTTTTTGGTACAATGAAGTAGGGTCTATAAAACCCCTTCTTCATCTCGGCCGGAGGGACAGTCTTATCAGACGTACCAGCGGATGGGGCCTCGCGGCGTGGCGGATCCTGAGGTGCCACACCATTTCGTGGCCGTGCTGATTTCAGGGATATCGAAGTACTTACCTGGCTCCTTGTGACCACCACCAGAACAGCCTGGGATGGGGGAGGAAGAGGCCTGTCCTCATGACCCATGGAGACCGTCACATCGGGGGGCGGATTTGTGCCACAGCTGGAGTGCTAAACCTGCCAAATAGAGTGGTGGACGGTGGTTGTGATAACAGCCGTGCACTCCAGATATGTGACCCAGGGAACAAGGAAACCGCTCTTGCTGAACTCTTGGGTACTGC
The DNA here is from genome assembly GCF_019703515.2 of Myxocyprinus asiaticus. Taxonomy (NCBI): domain Eukaryota; kingdom Metazoa; phylum Chordata; class Actinopteri; order Cypriniformes; family Catostomidae; genus Myxocyprinus; species Myxocyprinus asiaticus. The sequence goes on along the minus strand of NC_059351.1, from coordinate 11,172,990 downwards.
AGCCACTTGGGCATGCAGCGCAATTAAATGCCAAGATAACAAAAGATTCTCCTCCCAGCCCTTGACTGGGGGATGGAGTGGTCTGCTTACCAGCTCCAGAGCAGCAGGTTTTGTTGTCCCTGGGTCGCTCGTCTCAGGGGCACTTCGAAGACTTTCACGGGTTCTTGGCGGCCGCGAGATGGGTGGCATCTGCTCCCTGTGGTGGGATCCACACCGGGGCTGGGCCGTAGGGGTGGTCTGCGGTGGAGCCGGTGCAGTCACCGCAGGGGAACGTCCTTGGCGATGAGCAGACGGGGTGCGTGAACTTGAGCCGCGCCGGGGCAGGATGTGCCGGATAACCTCTGTCTGCTGCTTCACTGCTGAGAACTGCTGGGCAAAGTCCTCGGTGTCGCCAGACTGGCCAACTTGAGAAATGGGGGCAGCAAGGAACCGTGCCTTGTCGGCCTCTCCCATCTCGACCAGGTTGAGCCAAAGGTGGCGCTCCTGGACCACCAAGGTGGACATCGCCCACCCGTGCCGTGACCTTCATCGCCCGGAGAGTGAGGTCGGTCGCCGAGCGCAGCTCCTGCAACAATCCCTGGGCGGAACTACCCTCGTGCAGTTCCTTTAGCACCTTGGCGGACTTGCAGGAGAGCCATGGCATGCAGAGTGGAGGTGGCTTGTCCAGCGGCACTGTAGGCCTTGGCCGTCAGAGACGACATAAACTTACAGGCCTTGGACAGGTGCTTTGGGTGCCCACGTCAGGTGGTGGTGCTCTGCAGGCATAGGTGCACCGCGAGCGCCTTTATCCATCGGGGGGATTGCCAAATAGCCCTTGGCCACCCCACCATTGAGGGTAGTGAGGGCGGGGAAGCTGAAAGATCAGGACCGGGCAGTAAAAAGTGCCTCCCACGAACTTCTCAGCTCTTCATGCACTTCCGGGAAGAAAGGAACGGGGTCAGGGCGTGGCTTTGAGCGGCACCGCGAGCTCAGGAACCAATCGTCAAGCCACGAGGGTTCAGGGGAGAGCGGAGGGTTCGACTCTAGCCCGACGCTCGCGGCTGCCCAGGAAAAAATGTGGTCATCTCCACATCAGCCTGTGATCGCACCCGAAGGGATAACGAGCGCAACCAGGAATAACACACAAAGGAAAGGCATCTTTAAAAAGACGCATCTTTAAAAAGATGTTCCGTGTGTGCCGCTCTTTTAGAGATGTATACTCTTTTAGAGAAATATACAATATTAGAGAAATATACTCTTTTAATTCTGCCGAAGCGTCCAGGGGCATTATATGCAGTGCACCAGTGCAGAGGGGGGAGAAGCCGCTGAAATGCGCCGTCAGATCCAGCAGAGGTGAATGAACAGTCGTGGGAATTCAGCTCAGTGAGCATGACCGTTCGGCTCTGAAGAGAAAATCTGAATGAGTGGTTGCATACCAGCTCCTTTTATACCCGTATGTCTGGGGGAGTGGCATGCAAATACCACTTGCCAATTTTCATTGGATTTGATCAAAGACCAGAGGTGTCTCGGGCTCCCAAGATTGACCCCTAGTGTCACTACATCGACACAACATTGAGTGAGTGACAGATAGGGAACGTATAAACAAATCAGAAACGCATCTGATTTCAATAAAAAAAAAAATTATCCTCACTGTAACATGATGACTTCAGATCGATCACATTCTTGCACTAAAAAAAGGCTAGACACAGCGCAACAAATACAGTTTAACAGAAAGCAGGTGTCTCAATATGCTTTTAAAGTTATTTTTCATTAAGTATTTCTCAGATTAAGCACTGAGTTGTTTAAATGCTTTGTCAGGAAAGATTTTCAACTTGGAAATGTGTGTCCCAAGATACTTGCGTTTGGTTCCAGTCTGTCCCCGACCTGGGCTCATAGTCTGAGCCGCTTCACCACCAAGTTCAGCCAAATACCACTGCTATCTGTGAATATTGTTATTCTACATACAACTGTAATGAATAAAAAACAATGTGGTATTTTGCTGTTATTTTGAAGCTTGAGTCTGGAGTAGTAGGAATCAGTGCAAGTGTAACACCATGTGAACTGTCTATTGAAGCGTTTTTCCCCCCTCATTTTACTTTTGACAACATTTGAGAATATGGGCCGACTAAAACATTGTATTTATTTATTTTATGCACATTAGCTGAAAATGAAATGCTCTTTTTTAACAGCCAGGATAGGAATGTTCTATGCAATAATATAACAGTGCTGAATGGTTTATGTATTTATTGTGCCCTCTTGTGGACTAAGGAAACAATGTCAATTTAAAAATCAGCTGACTTTAAAATTTGAATATTACTTCACACACACACACACACACACACACACACACACACATACATATGTATTTCATTTAAAAAAGTACAATACGTTTTCATGGTTCAGTCAGTACTGATTATTTTTGTAACAAAGTTTAACTTTGAGTGTTATTTTTTTCATTCAGTATCAACTATCGGTTGATTAATTGGTTATCGGCAGGTAACGCCCAAATTAGTTATTGGTCTCGGTAAAATCCACTATTGGTTGACCTCTAGTTTAGGTGCTTTCTTAAGCTTTAAAGTGAGTCACTATCAACTGTGATTCATTAAAATATCTCCTTTTATGTTCTGCATAAGAAAGAAAGTCTTACAGGTTTGGAATGGTATGAGGGTGAGTAAATTATGACAGAAATGTCATTTTTATTTATACTAATCCTTTAAAATACAGAAAATGTATGTTGCGATTTGTGTGTATTCTTAAAACGTTTTACCTCATTGGAAATGTCACTAGCTTATGTGGAATTCTTAAGTTTGTGGTGACATGTGGAACAGTCCTCAAATGAAGCCACCAAAATGTAAATATTAGAAACAAAATAAGTTTTTGTAACAGTTACAGTTTCGCAAAAATCGGCTCATCTCATTCATGATGCTAAGAATGACACAATGACCTGTGCTGTTTGTCACAAATGTGCAAGGGAAAAATGGCTAAATGTATCCATTGTGATAGGGTATTTTATTATTATTATTATTACTATTATTATTATTAAAATATTATGCAAAATGAATGATTCATGCAAAGCTTTTGTGGCCAGTAAATTATCTCACATTTACCAGCCAAAATGAATAGCTAACTTTAGAAATCACGAAGACCAATTTGTTGTTTTTCTGCTAAATGGTTACTGGCATTTAGGACAAACAGACAACACAATAAAGATTCTACTCATACTTCTTCACACAAATGTAGCCTGTTTAAATAAGGTCAGGATTGAACTACTTCATTAGTAGACTTTGACATATTAACCTTTGGAAACGGCCAACTGATTAGAACGCATATGGGCAGAGGTCAAATGTCAGCGAAGTTTCAATAATTACCTGTCCCATTAAATACGGTCATCGTTGCCATCTTGCATCATCTTCTTGTGTCTAACAGGCATTAATAAATGATCTTTAAGCAGGGAGTAAACATAATTAGCTGATAGCAAAAAAGAGTCTATTAAAATGGCTGACTGACCTCTGACTCATTTTGTGAGTCAGTGATTAAATAAGTGGGTGAGTGAGTTATGAATAATTAAAGAATGGCGGCATTAATCTGCTGTCTATCAAAGCGAATGAGTGACTTGGTGCATTCCAAGAAGATAAGTCACTATGTGGCAACTCCAGTACTGTTTTTTTTATACAGTATTGCTCTGATATGCATTTTCAGCTGTGAGACCTTATATAAACAGGTGTGTGCCTTTCCAAATAATTTCCAATCAATTGATTTTGCCTCAGGTGGACTCCAATCAAAGTGTAGAAACATCTCAAAGATTATCCAGAGAAATGGGATGCACATGAGCTAAATTTCAAGTGTCAAAGCAAAGGATCTGAATACTTATGTCAGTGTGATATTTCATTTTTTTCTTTTATATACATTTGCAAAGTTATCAAAAATCTGGTTTTTGCTTTGTCATTATGGGGTATGGAGTGTAGATTGATAATAATTAGAAGCACTTTAGCATAGGGGTGCAACATAAAATGTAAAAAAAATAAAAAAAAATAAATACTTTTTGAATGCACTGTATAAATTAATTAGTCTACTTGAGCCTTCCTCGTCACTCATTCTAACCACTTCCTGGGAAAGTACAAGGGCTAGAGTTTTCAGAACCTTCTATGTTCGACGAACTCAGAATCCCATGCTGCAATGCAATGTAAACAACACGGCGGCACACACACCGCAATCGCAATCACATTTTATATATCATAATCAATCATTATAAACATCTAAAAATCACATGATATGTTTTATATTATATAATCTGTCATCCAATGCATCTACTGTGAAGTAGAGTTTTTTATTTTTTTTATTTATTAAATCATTATTTTTATTTTTTTATTTTTTTACCATGCGCATTAAAGAACTCACGCTGGGGGATTAATCAGTACAGGAAAAACTTGCATGCAAAATGGTTAAAATGGCCATTATTACAATTATTAATTTTAAAATGTAAAACAATCTGTGTGTGAAAAACAGACTCACCAGGTAGACTGAAACAGTTTGAGAAATAAAGAATCTGTTTAGTTTTATTTGATAACTGCATTTTGTTTAATATTGGCTTGATTGGCAGGCTACATCCACACTTATACGTTTTCATTTGAAAAAAAAACAAAACAAAAAAAAAAACATTGATTTGGCTATATTTACACATCAACCACACTACAACGTCATGGTTACTGGCGTAACCTCCGTTCCCTGATGGAGGGAACGAGACGTTGGTGTCGATGTAGTGACACTAGGGGTCACTCTTGGGAGCCCGAGACACCTCTGGTCTTTGATAAAAGGCCAATGAAAATTGGCGAGTGGTATTTGCATGCCACTCCCCCGAACATACGGGTATAAAAGGAGCTGGTATGCAACCACTCATTCAGGTTTTACGCTGAGGAGCTGAGACAAGGTCCCGGCCATTTCAGCGGGTAGATCAGTGTTGTGGCAGGAGGGACACAACATCTCGTTCCCTCTATCAGGGAATGGAGGTTACACAAGTAACCATGACGTTCCCTATCTGTCACTCACTTGATGTTGTGTCGATTTAGTGACACTAGGGGTCCCTATACAAAACGCCGCAACTGGCTGAACTGTGTTACGTGAACTGGTGGTGTATGATGGGCAGACAACTGTGTGCCTCGTAGCCAGCGCACCAGGCTGACACGTAACCTCACCCAACATAGTTAGAGTGTACGTAGAGTGTTGAACGGCCCTTTGGGGACAAGTCGACTACCCAAAAGATAGAGACAGTCTAGCCATTCGTGGCCTCTTTTCCCCTTCTTTTTTTTCCACTCCCTAAAAAAAGGGGGATTATCTGACTGGGCTGACCAGGTCTAGTCGGGGGTGTCCCTCCCAAGGGGAGGACACCGCGGAGACCACAACTCGCCCAGAGAGAGGGGTGATAATTAAGTGGGAATATGTCACATGGTCTTGCCGAGCTATGTCGGAAGTATGTCATGTGGGGAAGTCTCATGGTAGGTCCTACCCAACAGGGGAGGAGTTACTACAAACATGGAGACTGTGGCAAAGGGGCCTCTACCCAAGGAAGACGCAGTTTGCCAGTAGGGAAACGAACTAGCGGAAGATATAGATCGCATGGGGTTAGCCTTACAGGGAACCGCCACATGCGGAGCACCTACCCCAGAACCGGGCTCTTAGCGCGTGTACTGGGCCGGCAGCGAGTCTCTCCGAAAACTCGACTGCCACAGGGCTCGGAGGAAGTCAACCAGGGAACAACCTTTGTGAACACTACTGGGAATTAACAGCGCACGTCTTCAGCTCAAAAGGAGGTGGAAGGCGCTATGTGCAAGCGATACACCCTGCCGGCTATCCCGGGCTTATCCGCTTGTGTTGCGTGCCACTACCTGGGACGAAACCGGTTCCACCCGGAGGTTGTAGAACCTTGCAAAGGTGTTTGGTGTTGCCCAGCCCGCTGCTCTGCAATGTCTGTTAGAGAGGCACCTCTGGCCAGGGCCCAAGAAGCCGCTACACCACGAGTAGAATGGGCTCGTAGCCCTACCGGGGGCGGCATGTTTTGGGCGAGACATGCCATAGTTATGGCGTCAATGAGCCAGTGGGCGGTCCTCTGCTTGGAGACAGCGCTTCCTTTCCGCTGTGCACCGAAGCAGACAAAGAGCTGCTCAGAGAGTCTAAAGCTCTGCGTGCGATCCAAATAGATGCGCAAAGCGCGCACCGGACACAGCAACGCCAGGGCTGGGTCTGCCTCCTCCTGGGGCAGCGCTTGCAGGTTCACCACCTGGTCTCTAAAAGGAGTGGTGGGAACCTTGGGCACATAGCCCGGTCGGGGGTCTCAGGATCACGTGAGAATAGACCGGACTGAATTCCAGGCACGTTTCGCTGACAGAGAACGCTTGCAGATCACCTACCCTCTTGATGGAAGTGAGCGCAGTCAGGAGGGCAGTCTTCAAGGAGAGTGCCTTAAGCCCGGCTGACTGCAAAACTCAAAGGGGGCTCTCTGTAGACCCTGAAAAACTACAGAGGTCCGATGAGGGAACAAGGTGTGGCCTGGAGGGATTCAGCCTCCTGGCGCCTCTAAGGAACCTGATGATCAGATCATGCTTCCCTAAGGACTCACCGTCGACTGCGTCATGGTGTGCTGCTATTGCAGCAACGTACACCTTCAAGGTGGAAGGGGACAGCCTCCCTTCCAACCTCTCTTGCAGGAAGGAAAGCACTGATCTGACTGCGCACCTCTGGGGGTCTTCCTGATGGGAAGAACACCACTTAGCGAACAGACACCACTTAAAGGCATACAGGCACCTCGTAGAGGGAGCCCTAGCCTGAGTGAATGTGTCTACCACCGCAGGTGGGAGACAGCTTAGGTCTTCCGCGTCCCGTCCAGGGGCCAGACATGGAGATTCCAGAGGTCTGGCCGCGGGTGCCGGATGGTGCCCCTTCCCTGAGAAAGAAGGGCCTTTCTCAGGGGAATTTGCCCGGGGGGAGCTGTCACGAGGAGCGTGAGGTCCGAGCACCACGTCTGGGCGGGCCAGTAGGGTGCTTACCAGGACGACCTTCTCCTCGTCCTCCCTGACCTTGCACAGGGTCTGTGCGAGCAGGCTCACTGGGGAAAATGCATATTTGCGAATGCCAGGGGACCAGCTGTGTGCCAGCGCGTCTATGCCGAGGAAGGCCTCGGTGAGGGCGTACCAGAGCGGGCAGTGGGAGGATTCTTGGGAGGCGAACAGGTGCACCTGTGCCTGACTGAATCGACTCCAAATCAGCTGGACCACCTGAAGGTGGAGTCTCCACTCTCCCTTGAGGGTAACCTGTTGTTACGGCGCGTCCGCCGAAGTGTTGAGGTTGCCCGGGATGTGAGTGGCTTGCAGCGACTTGGTGCTGCTAACTCCGTTGGAGGAGACGGCGGGCGAGTTATGACATACAGCGGGAGCGCAGACCGCCTTGGCGGTTGACATATGCTACCGCTGCCGTGCTGTCTGTCCGAACTAGCACGTGCTTGCCCTGGATCAACAGCTGGAACCTCCGCAGGGCGAGCAGAATTGCCAGTAACTCGAGGCAGTTGATGTGCCAACGCAGCTGCGGACCCGTCTAGAGGCCGGCAGCTGCGTGCCCGTTGCCAACAGCGCCCCAGCCCATTTTGGAGGCGTCTGTCATGACCACGACGCGCCTGGTACCAGTTCTAGTGGAACACCTGCTCGTGGAAACGAGAGGTCGGTCCAAGGGCTGAAAAGACGGTGACAGACCGACGTAATGGCCACGCGGTGTGTCCCGTGGTGCCATGCCCGTCTCGGGACTCGAGTCTGGAGCCAGTGCTGAAGCGGCCTCATATGCATCAACCCGAGCGGGGTGGCCACCGCCGAGGACGCCATATGCCCCAGGAGCCTCTGAAAATGTTTCAGTGGAACCGCTGTTTTCTGTTTGAACGCCTTCAAACTGGCCAGCACCGACTGGGCGCGCTCGTTCGTAAGGTGCGCCGTCAAGGAGACTGAGTCCAACTCCAAACCGAGAAAAGAGATGCTCTGAACCGGGAGGAGCTTGCTCTTTTCCCAGCTGACCCGAAGCCCTAGTCGGCTGAGGTGTGAGAGCACCAGGTCCCTGTGTGCGCATAACCCGTCTCGAGAGTGAGCTAGGATTAGCCAGTCATCGAGATAGTTGAGAATGCGAATGCCCACCTCCCTTAACGGGGCAAGGGCAGCCTCTGCGATCTTCGTAAAGACGCGAGGAGACAGGGACAGGCCGAAAGGGAGGCCTTGTACCGATACGCCTGACCCTCGAACGCAAACCGCAGAAAGGGTCTGTGTCGAAGAAGGATCGAGACGTGAAAGTACGCATCCTTCGGGTCTACCGCCGCGAACCAATCTTGATGCCGGACGCTCGCTAGAATGCGTCTTTGCGTCAGCATCTTGAACGGCAGTCTGTGTAAGGCCCAGTTCAGTACTCGCAGGTCCAAGATTGGCCGCAACCCACCGCCTTTTTTCGGTACAATGAAGTAGGGGCTGTAAAACCCCCTCTTCATCTCGGCTGGAGGGACAGGTTCTATCGCGTCCTTCCGTAGGAGGGTAGCGATCTCCGCGCAAGGTAGCAGTGTTTCCATCTTTCACCAAGGTGAAGTGGACACCGCTGGACCTGGGCGGATGCCCAGCGAAGTGAATCGTGCAGCCAAGTCGGACGGTCCGGACCAGCCCTCGCGACGGACTGGAAAGCGCAAGCCATGCACCCGAGTTCCGCGCAAGGGGGACCAAAGGGACAACGTCATCGGATGTACCGGCGGGTGGGGCCTCGCGGCGGGGCGGAGCTTGAGGTGCCACACCATATCGTGGCCGTGCTGAGTCCGAGGACATCGAAGCACTTACCTGGCTCCTTGTGACCACCCCCGGAACAGCCTGGGACGGGGGAGGAAGAGGCCTGTCCTCATGACCCGTGGAGACTGTCACATCGGGGGCGGATTTGTGCCACAGCTGGGCGCTCAGGGCGGGAGACCGCCACTGGAGCGCCAACCTGCCAAATGGAGTGGTGGACGGTGGTCGTGATGCCAGCCGTACACACCGAATATGTGACCCAGGGAACAAGGAAACCACTCTTGCGGAGCTCTTGAGTACTGCAGCCACTTGGGCATGCAGCGCAATTAAATGCAAAAGGTAACAAAAAGAAGATCTGCTTACCAGCTCCAGAGCAGCGGGTTTCGTTGTCCCTGGGTCGCCCGTCTCAGGGGCGCTTCGAAGACCTCCGTGGGTTCTTCGGTGCCGGCTGTGAGACGGGTGGCGTCGGCTTCCTGCGGTGGGCTCCATGCCGGGGCCGGGCCGGAGGGGCGGGCTGCGGCGGAGCCGGTGCAGTCACCGCAGGGGGACGCCCTCGGCGATGAGTAGATGGGGGGATCTTGAGCCACGCCGGGGCAGGACAAGCCGGCTAGCATCCATCTACTGCTCTACCATCGAGAACTGCTGGGCAAAGTCCTCGACAGTGTCGCCGAATAGGCCCGCCTGGAAAATGGGGGCAGCAAGGAATCGTGTCCTGTCGGCCTCACCCATCTCGACCAGGTTGAGCCAAAGGTGGCGCTCCTGGACCACTAGTGTGGCCATCGTCTGCCCGGGAGACCGCGCCGTGACCTCCGTCGCTCGGAGAGCGAGGTCGGTCACCGAGCGCAGTTCCTGCATCAATCCCGGGGCGGAACTACCCTCGTGCAGTTCCTTTAGTGCCTTGGCGGACTTGCAGGAGAGCCATGGCGTGCAGGGCAGAGGCGGCTTGTCCAGCAGCGCCGTAGGCTTTGACCGTCAGAGACGACGTAAACCTACAGGCCTTGGACGGGGGCTTTGGGCACCCACGCCAGGTGGCGGCGCTCTGCGGGCATAGGTTTCACCGCGAGCGCCTTTATCCACCGGGGGATTGCCGAATAACCCTTGGCCGCCCCACCATCGAGGGTAGTGAGAGCGGGGAAGCTGAAAAGATCGGGACCGGGCAGTAAAAGGTGCCTCCCGCGATCTTGTCAGCTCTTCATGCACTTCCGGGAAGAAAGGAACGGGGCGGGGCGTGGCTTTGAGCAGCGCAGCGAGCCCAGGAACCAATCACAGAGCCGCGAGGGTTCAGGGAAGAGCGGTGAAATCCACTCTAACCGACGCTCACGGCTGTCCGGGAAAGCATGTCGTCACCTCCACGTCAGCCTGTGACTGGGCGATCGACCCCGAAGGGAGGAGCCCAGCCGAGGCTTCCGACTGGACGAGCCCGCTCTCCGATGCTGCGCTCGAGAGCTCATCACTTTCGCGGGCTCCGAATAAGAAGTCGAACTCGCCGTGAGACGAGCCGGCGGACTCACCCGGAAGCCCGATCGGGGCAGACGAGCGTGCTGGGGAATGGGAGTTCCGCGGGGGGATACCCGGCGGAGGCGGTCCCATTGGGTCCCCAAATCGCCCCCAGTGCTAGCCGCGCTGGCCTCAAACCTGTGGGTAAAAGGACCGAGGCGGGAGCCTCTGGGGTGGCTTGCTTCCTTACGAAGGCGAGCCGCGACCGCAACGTTGCCATGGACACATTCTCGCAATGAGAATGTGACCATCCACGAACGCTGTCTCCGCGTGAGCAGTGCCCAGACACGAAAGACAGTGATCGTGACCATTAGAAGGCGAGAGATAACGAGCATAACCAGGAATAACACACAATCGGAAAAGCATCTTTAAAAAGACGCGTCTTTAAAAAGACGTTCCGTGTGTGCGCTCTTTTAGAGAAATATATACTCTTTTAGAGGGGAAAAATGCTCTTTCAGAAAATATACTCTCTAGTTTTTCTGCCGAAGCGCCCAGGGGCGTTCTCTGCAGTGCACCAGTGCAGAGGAGGGAGAAGCCGCTGAAATGCGCCGTCAGATCCAGCAGGTGAATGAACAGTAGTATTCAGCTCAATGAGCATGACCGTTCGGCTCCGAAGAGAAAATCTGAATGAGTGGTTGCATACCAGCTCCTTTTATACCCGTATGTTCGGGGGAGTGGCATGCAAATACCACTCGCCAATTTTCATTGGCCTTTTATCAAAGACCAGAGGTGTCTCGGGCTCCCAAGAGTGACCCCTAGTGTCACTACATCGACACCAACGTCGAGTGAGTGACAGATAGGGAACAGCATTTTCCAACACTGAAAACTGAGATTTTCGAAAACGCTCTCCATTACCGCCTACTTTGGAAAGCGATGATTTTAGGAAACTGAAAACAGAGTTTCAAATGAATTAGTGTGGATGTGGCCTTAGAGAATTAATGGGACAAAAATAGGAAAAATCTTTAGACTGCACTAATACTTAAATTAGTATATTGTCTGTCATGCTTTATATGTTTAACAAAGCAAAATCGAAATATTTCCAAGTACCCCCTGGTGTATTCGTACCCAGGTTGGGAATAACAGGTCCATTTGATGCATTTGTTTCCAATTTGTGCATTTTTTATTTATTTTTTTTTTTTTATCTAGAGGAGATTTAGAACATTTGCAAATCTTCATATGTTGCTAAAACATTCCCTGTTAAATGCAATAAAAACACTCAGCAAATAAGTTAAAATATGCATGTGAATTCAGTCGTCTTGAGATGTAGATCATATGTTTGTACACAAATATGATGTCTACAATGGAACATGATGTACTCTTTCCAAGACGTCTTGACTTCCATTAGAAAACTGATGGAAAAAAAAATAGCCTCTACTGTTTTCTTCCCGTATTTTTTTTAAACTGGACTTCTGAAATGCTGATTAAGTCATTTCATGACATACGCCTAAAGTATTATTTTATTTGTCTGCCATTTTAGCTGCTGGGCTTCGCCCTGCCTTTGAAGAGTGTTTATGTTTGAGAAAAAAGAAAAGAATGAAAGAAAGGGAAAATGTGCAGATATAAATATGCCTGATTCTTCCTTTGAGGGTATAAATGAGCTTTGAGTCACATAAAGGCTTTATCAAATTTTCTCCCATTTACCAGAACTTTGAAGACAAAAATTACATCAAACTGTTACATGCTGACTAGTTTTATGCTTCCCACCTTTCAAAACAGCAAGCATCTGGATAAATATTACATGTTGTTGTGTTCTTTTTCCTTGCATAAAAAAAAAGGATGTTCATTTTATATTTTATTCTACACATAAGTACTATTAAACAAATTAAAACTTTTAATAGATGAAAAAGCAATATGAAAAAGCAAAAGCAAAACTTCAATCTTCAAACCATTTTAGTTTCTCTTCTGAATTAATTGTATATATTATGAGACAGTAATTTGAAGATGGATTGCAGGCATAATATTGCAAACTCAAAAGCTCAGACAAATGTAAAAAATAACTTCAATATCAGTGGTGAGCAAGAAGCATCTTGGTAAACACGACTTGAAAAAACACAACATGGAGGATTAACTTGTGTATTCGAGTCTGTCTTTAAGGGCAAAGTTAAAATTCACTCTATCAGCGCAACTGCGGTCATATTTAATGTTAAAACCATGATAACAATGATGCAAAAGCATCACACTATTAAACTGTCTAAATCAGCACTTTCTAGAATAATAATATCTATGGATAGTTTGGAGGGTTTTTTTATATTTCTGTATTTTTGGCAAGTCTTTTTAAAACACCTGCTACACAGAAAGACCATACCCTTTGGGCAAAAGTATTGCAGGGTCTTGCATCACATGTGAAATCTGGGTGGCTTTGAAGTTGGGGGTGCCACTCCTTTCTGCGCCTTGTCTGAGCTACTCGAACAATCTGAGCTGAAAGCGGTCAAATACCATAAAAAAAGGCCAACTTTAAGTAGAACATCCAAGAGAACTCATAAAAGGTTGTTTTTAGACATGGAGTTTTGTTAAAATGGTTTTAAGCACTTTGTAAGGCTGTGCTGTCGACTTATGCCATGGAGAAAAGCATTTTGCATTTAAGCCCTTTGACTTTTTTCATGAATAGGGTACAAATTTGGGCCTAAAATTCTGTAACTTTCAGAACATGTTGATTGTCAATCTCAGCAGGTCACACTAAATATATCGGCTGCTTTTATTTTCTATTTGTTTTATGTGAACTTTATTTTTTACAACCATGTTACCAAAAATACGGTTGTCTACATGCAGTTTAAGACCCAGTTTTGTGTGATTGTCATTATTGTAAAAACTTAAAAATCAAATAAGGCAAAATAAATTGGGAAATAAGTTACATAAGTAGAAAATAAGTTAATTGTTGTAAAAGTAAACAGGAATACAAATTAAAGTAATTATAGTACAATTTTGCTTTTGGATAAATTTGAGAATGTTAAGACGTCTGAGGTGGAACATGTGAAGAACCCAATTTTGAGGTAGGTTGTGGTGGGGGGGGGGGGTTAAAATATTTGCTGTGTTTAAAGCAAATTACTTTTTCTGCTAGGTTAATGCAATACTAGACAATAGTTTATTAAACACACTTAAGATGCACTCAGTATTTTTTTCCCCACTTTAAAAGTTATATTCCTTAGAAATTAATTGCAATTTTCAAGCGCATGAATACAATCATGACAACTTGCAAAGGTAACTTTATAAATGCGGTGTTATTCTACATTGAGAGGGTCCCCTCATGGGGGCCACCATGTTATGATCACATGAATAGTATTACTCTCCTAATCTCAGTAACTGCCCTGTTTTGGGACACTGACAATTAAATCATGACCGACAATGAACAGTGCATTTCTACAGTGACCCTGTCTACACCTGGTTTTAAAATGCATATTTGGTGATCCAATCACATGCATTCAGTACTAAATACAGGTCTAAATGAGGTCCAAAATGTTTTGTGATCGGACCACAAAAACCACATATGAATGTGGTGAAAAACACAGGTGGCCACATTGCATTTGAGGTGTAAATGCCAGTCTGTCCTGAATGTGTCCTGGCAACAGCAAACAGTAAATCGACCACTGTGCTAAGAGTTTAAACTTTGCCGGTTACAAGTGGTTTAAAAAAAAATAACCACCTTATCAGAAAATTAAAAAAAAAAAAAAAGCAGATACATACAAGCATGAAAAATTCACAGATCTTCTTCAGGGTGTCTGAAATCAACATGCAGTGACACTTGAGAAAAAAAAAAAAAAAAAAATAAAACATCTGCAGCTCAGGTTAATTCAGGTAATCCACTAAAATAAATGTTGATTTTGCTTTTAATTAAATTTCAGCTGCATCAGGGAGCAATAGAGTGCATTTTTTTTTCCCCCCTCACGCTTTATTTGCCTTCTGTGGCTTTAATGTCATGCAGTAACACACTGACTGATGTCATCATGAATCAGAGTCCCTCCCCTTCTAATCCGAAGAAATTTTTTGCAGAATTTATTAATCTTTGTTAATCAAAGTACAAAAGTTTTAGTTCATAGTGCATTAATATGATTGTAGCAGAGTGGCGCAAGATTGAAAATAATAAATCAAATCTGTACTCGAATATGCCACCCTGGAAACTCCACCCAGGAAGTATGAAACACAAGATGTCAACAATAAGGTCACACAGGTTCACTTCACTAATGAAAGGCCAGAGACATGGGTACAAGTACAAAAATAATCATTTTATTAAATACAATTAGAATAAAACACTTAATCTTAAAAGAACTGGCCTTAACCATGAGTTGTGCAAATAGCAGGACACACACACACCGCAACTGGAGTTATACGATATAATATCAAATATATGATCAGACACAGCTGCAAGAACTGGGGATTACCAGCAGGGGTGGCCTACAAGGATCAGCATCAGCCCAAGAATAGAGGATCACAGCATTCACATGTGCTCACACATGACTGGATAGCAGTGAAAAACCACCACAAGTGGGAAAGAAAGCCGGCCTCCCTGACTTTGGCACCCAGATCCTGCAACAAACAGTGTTAACAATCCATTGCATTGGCATAAACTCGCTGAAACAGTCAGAACATAGTTTCATTAAAGAAAACACTTAAACATCAGAAATATTTCAAAAGGAAATACCAAAAACATAAATTGGCAGCAGTACTAGTATAAGCTGCTAAATCAAGTGAACAGCTAATCTAATACACAACAGAAAAGACAGTTGCTCAAGAACCTTGACATAAATAACAAAATGAAAGACAATTCAAAATCCAAGGAGAAAACCATTCAGCTGAAAAAAAAAAAAAAAAAAAAAAAAAAAAAGCTCTACAAAGAGACCCAGGCCTTGTTACCCTCCATTGCAGCCACAGGCTTCACGCAGTAAAGGCCATTAAATTAGAGCCCGGACAATTCTAGGCCAGAGGGTTTCCAAAGCAATACAGATGGGAACACTGCTCAAAATGGCACTACAATGTGCAACAAAACACCAAAGGAAATAACCAAACAAAAAAATTTAAAGACAGACATAAAAACAGAACAAGTAATCGAAAAATAAGACAAAACAGCAGCGTTGTCCTAGGTGAAACGCAAACCCCAGTAGCTTTTTAGCTGCGGGCCCTCAGTGTGCCAGCGAGCCCGCCTAAAACAAAACAGTGTTACTACTGATAAACCTACCCACGGCCAATGTGCAAGAACGTTAGGTTATACATACCAATAGAATGCCAGCTCCTCGAACCAAACGCTTACACACAGTAGCAATGAGCGGAGAATTGGTGGGCTGACGCAGCACAAACAAATCCTGTGGTCTACATTACGCTTTACAGCTGGGAAGGAGCAGTCAGAGCGACCCACAATTACTGACACTGGAAAATGTCTTCAAGTCCACTACAATAGGTGAACATGCATTAATCACTGCATTAAAGCAAGTCCATAACTTAACCAATGGCTAACAGCTCATACCTCTCCAATGTCCCAGTCCATTTCCTGGAAGGAACCAATGACGCGGCTGTGAGGCTGACAGTGAAGCATTTCCAAGTGGCATGTAGCGACCCTTTAATAGGCAAGCAGTGACTGCTGATAGGCCGTGACTAGTCATCGTCATGACAACGTCAACGAGCCGCTAATTCAGGGAGGGTTTAACCTACCCTGCCACATTAACAAATACAACTTTTGATTTGTATTATTATATGTTGAAATTAACATTAAATAAGATTAATGAATGCTTATTAAATATTGTTCATTGTTAGATCATGTTAACTAATGTTGTTAACTAATGTTAATAAATGGAACCTTATTGTAAAATGTTACCAAAATTACATTAATTGTGCACCTTTAATAGTTCTCACAATAACAACAAAAAGGGTATTGTGCCTCTAATGCTTTATAAAATTCAACATGTGAAATGCAACACCAAAGTGTACCATATCCACACAAAGTGCCTAAAGTATCATGCAGCTTTTTGGTCAAATTTGTGAAAATGGGAGCTTTCAAGCATAAGGACCATGTGGAGTTCTCTGCAGGCCATTGGCAGATCTACATCTGCTTACTTTGGGAAAACTTTTCTCTGCATCTTTATTTCTCCTTTCATTTCTGTCTCTCTCTCTCTCTCTCTCTCTCTCTCTCTCTCTCTCTCTCTCTCTCTCTCTCTCCTGTCTCTGGGCTTGTGCACTTGCTTTTGGCAGGGTGCGTTATCATGTGCAAATTCTGTCAGTCTCAGAAGAACCACACTAATGCAGCGAGCTGGCACACAGGCATGCAGAACAGAGACACATGCCCTTTCTCTCTCTCTTTTTCTCTTCCATCTTCCCTCCCTCATTATATCCATTAATCCAATCTTTCTCCTATGCTCTTTAGCATTAACATTTCTCTCTCCCATGTTTTTCAAGTGCCGCTGTTTAAACAGTTCACTCCTCTGACATTTGGATTAACTCAAACAAGAATTTATCGCTGAGCTCTCCCTGGAACTGCATCAGATACACACTCACGGATAAATACAGACCATAAACACACACAGACTCACAACGCAGGTCAAGTCATTCAGTGAGTGTGAATAACTCAACAGCTCGCAGATGCACACACAAACACTTATAAGTACACAATGACAACCGCTCTCTGTTGGAAATCAGGGTGTGTTGTCCTTGAAGCTGCACTCTGGGTGAGTTAAACTGAAATGGGTCTTTAAAACTAGCTGACTAAGCAGAACACTCTTGCACACACACGCACAGCAACACATAGCCAATAAATACCAGTATAATAAATGTGATATAGGGAGGACTGGGGCTAGTTGTCACATTTATTCCAGTAAATATTTCATAGGGTTGTTTAATTTTTGAAAGTCAAATTCTATATGGGCACATACCCTGAAGCCTTGGCAAAAAAAAAAAAAAAAAATTAAACATTATAGCGAGGCATGCTGTCACATTACACAGTATGTGTTTTCACCATGTAACCTGCCATTAAACAGCCAATCATAGGCTTGTTTTGGCAAACAAATATTGTAATTAAAATAAATGTGTAATGTTTAAAATGTTTGCTCAACCTTTCGGTTAAAACCTACCTTCGTAAAATAGTTATTTTGCCTTGCTGTAAGCTACAGTAGCGATGTACTGTAGTCTTATTTATGTGTTTATCCAACATCTATAGCACATTATGGCATTTGAATTTTAGTTTGTAGCATAGAATTCACAACATTATTCTAATTTAAGAGGATTGTGGGTGTGTTTGAGACAGTGGCGAATTCTCAGGGCCAGCAAAGCCTTCTCTGCTGGCCTAACATGTCTAATAAATATTGTTTCATCCTTTCATTCTCATTCACCTTTTTCATTTATTTTCAATTGATTTCCACTCCTAATTCATCTGAAAACGAATAGCAAACAATTAATAGTTTATCCAATCAGAATTTATTCCTTGATCCTTACAAGCGAAGCGTGGTGACTGGTTCACAAATTGCATGCCCAAAGCCGAGCGCTTTAGCTGAAGCAGCACGTGAGGCTGAGCTCCATCCCGTCAGGCCTTCAGAATTTCTGCAGATTCCCTCAACACTGCAGTGAATAGGCATCTAAAGTCAGATTCATCAGCCAATCAGATTTATTTATTTGTTCTTGGTGGGTGTGGTCTTCAGGATATGTCCCAGTCAGGGCCTTCTAGCTGGCCTTGAATGACGCAATCACGCTTTAAGTGATGTACGTAATTTGAAAGCGAAGAGCTCAAGATCTTGCCAACGATTCGACTGTCACTGCCTCTATTGCCATTGAGAAAGAGATCCTTATGGATTTAAAAACCTGAGATGTTCTGCATGATCATGCAATTGATTAATTAAACAGGAAAGAAGGACTGATTTTCACTTCAAGTCAATTGGTAAGTGCTTTTAGCATTGTTATAGCAACATCAAGAGTTTTCAAAGTGTAAATTAGGCTAGCTGGAGCCTTCAGTGTCAGTTTAAGTTTTGAAAAGTAACTGTGTACCCATATGAAAAAAAATTATTGCAAGCAACATTTAGATCACAAATATCATTAGATAGCTTTTTCCTGGTATTAGACCGTCTTGGTCTTGGCTTTCGTACGTGGACATGTTTTTAAAATATCAATTGGTATTATTATTTGGCTGCGATGTAATGTATGATGTCCATAGGCATAGGGTGTCTTATTAATTGTGAAACAGTGTTTTCTGAATGGCATGACTGACACTGAAGGCCAAGACTTAACATACATGGGCAGCCACAGGTCTGAGACCAACATACAAAATCAACAAAGAGAAAACAAACATTTGAGTAATTTAATATTTAACAAAAAACTGTAACTTTTTTTTTTAAGATATAGCTCTTTTGACAACTTTCCCACATCACAACTAGCCCAGGTCTCCCCTATATATAAAAAAATAAAAATAACTTTTGCTAAAACAAGGCCTCATCAAACTGTATGAGTCATACAATTTACTCTACAATTTAGTCTACATTCATTTTATTTTAGTCTATTAAAACACCACTTTCTCACCCAATTGAGATGCAAATGGTTTTAACTGAAACTTGTGGTAACACTTTCTTTGAAGCCCAGGGCTTTGATCATGCCAGAACAGAATTATATCTAGAACCTATTTTAGTGGATCCCCCACCTCACTGACCTTTAAAAGAAATGTATGCTACAATCTATACATCTGTTTGTATAAAATCAAGTATACCAATAATAAGGTTGTTTATAATTGGTACTATCCCCTTAACATTTAGAAAACAAAATATCTGTCAGAAATGTCATATGTCACAAACTAAATATTTATAGATTTGGTACATAATATGTATAAAAGTATTGTAGAACTGGTACATAAAATGTATAAAAGCATTGTCACACTGCAGCATTTTTCGTACAGCCAAATCACAGCCAAACATTATTTGCAGATGCTATGTGCACCGTGGTGCAAATAATGGTTTATGCCATTTACACCCCAGTGCAAATAGTGGCAGATATTATTTGCACCCCAACCCTGGTGCATATAATGGGAGATTCTAATTGCACCCATATGCAAATATTGTCAGAAACTATTAGCACCCATATTTAAATACTAACATACAGTATGGGCATCACTGCAGTGTGTTTATTGTGTTTATATAGAGTCCCACAGACACACTACATTAGCCTCTACCCCTAAACCTAACCTTAACCTTCCCTTAGAAAAAAATAACCTTGGTTTTACTGAATTAACTCTGGTTTCACCATGGTATTTTTTGTAAATTTACAATAACAACAAAATTAACCATGGTTACTATTTTACCACCATATTACTGTACTCTACATTCACTGTGACCAAATCATCATGACAACATTTATATTAATTTTTATCTATTATTTTAAGTAGTACTAAATTAAATATTAAGAGTGGAATCAGGAAATCGGATGGGAAAAAGAGTGTAACAAAATGAGAATTCGAACCACGGTAGCTAAGACAACAGTTCACATTCACACACCGTTTTTACACCGTATGCCACTGCAGTGACATATATTGTTTTGTTTGCTGTATATTTCTTTGGTTTCACCAGACTACTGGGGTGCAAATAGCTGCACTGTGTGGCAGATGCTACTTACACCGGGGTGTAAATAGACACTCTGAATATTATTACATACCCGGCTTTAGTGACCCATACATCTATCACAAATGGATAGGGATTGGACGATATATTGAATTTCAATTTATCGCGAACCAAAAAAATTATGAACCATATCGAGGCAAAACCCGATATTTAGACATTTGAAACATTGTTTTCTGAACATGTGATCATAAATGAAATGACCCGTCAAACATCATAATCTCTCTATCGATTGATTTTACCCCTACTACACTTTTCTTTTCTTTTTTTCGGTTTACAGTTCACACAAGGTGCTTGAATTTAGCTTTTAGAAATTTAAGTACTGTAATACCTGGAAAATTGCCTTATTTTGTTGAAAAGTGCTTGAGATTAAAACATCCTGGTTACTTTCGTAACCTCCGTTCCCCGATGGAGGGAACGAGAAGTTGTGTCGATGTAGTGACACTAGGGATCACTCTTGGGAGCACCAAACACCTCTGCTTTTTGAAAAAAGGCCAATGGGATTTGGCGAGTGGAATTTGCAAGCCACTCCCCCGGACATACAAGTATAAAAGGAGCTGGTATGCAACCACTAATTCAGGTTTTGTGCTGAGGAGCCGAGACAAGGTCCCGGCCATTTCAGCGGGTAGTTCAATGTTGTGGCAAGAGGGACACAACCTCTCATTCACTCCATCTGGGAACGGAGGTTACGAAAGTAACCAGGACGTTCCCTATCTGTCACTCACTCGACGTTGTGTCGATGTAGTGATACTAGGGGTCCCTATACAAAACGCCACAACTAGCTGAACTGTGTTACGTGGACTGGCGGTGCGAGACGGGCAGACCGCTGTGTGCCTCGTAGCCAGCGCACCAGGCCGTCACGTAACCTCATCCAATGCTCTTATGAGGGTCAAACAGTCCTTTGGGAACAAGTCGACTGCCCAACAATAGGCCTCTTTTCCTCTTTTTCTCCCCAAAAAGAGTGGAATTTGTTAACCGACTGGGGGCCATAAATGTCTAAGTCGGGGGGGGGGTTGTCACTCCCAAGGGGAAGACACCACGGAGACCACACCCCGCCCAGAGAAGGGGGAGGGGTATTTTGTGTGGAAATACGTCACATGGTCTTAACGAGTCTTGTCGGAAGTATGTCATGTGGAGAAGTCGCATGGTAGGTTCTACCCGAGGGGGAAGGAGTGTCTGCAAAAAGAGAGGCCTCTGCCCAAGGAAGATGCAGTTTACCGACAGGGAAATGATTTAGCAGAAGATATCACATGGGGTCACCTATGGGAAACCAGCACATGTGGAGCACCTACCCCAGTACAGGGCCTAATTAGCACATGTACTGGGCCAGCAGTGAGTTTCTCTGCAAACTCGTCTGCCACAGGGCTAAGGAGGAAAGTCATCCAGGGATCACAGCTTGTGAACACGACTGGGGGTCAAAAGTGCACGTCTTCACCTCAAGGGAGGGGAAAGGCGCTATGCGCAAGTGGTACACCCGGCCAGCTGTCCCGCAACTTATCTGCTCGTACCTGACAATACACGGGACGAAACCGGAGATTGTAGAACCTCGCAAAGGTATTGGGTGTTGCCCAGCCCGCTGCTCTGCAGATGTCTGCCATCACGATGGCATCAACGACCCAGTGGGTGATCCTCTGTTTGGAGACAGTGCTTCCTTTCCTCTGTCCACCAAAGCAGACAAAGAGCTGCTTGGAGCTTCTAAAGCTCTGCGTGCGATCCAAATAGATGCGTAAAGCACGCACCGGACACAGCAACGCCAAAACTGGGTCTGCCTCTTCCTGGGGCAGCGCTTGAAGGTTCACCACCTGATCCCTAAAAGGGGTCATGGGAACCTAGGGCACATAGCCCGGTCGGGGTCTCAGGATCACGTGAGAGTAACCCGGACCAAACTCCAGGCATGATTTGCTGACAGAGAACGCCTGCAGGTCCCCTACTCTCTAGATGGAAGTGAGCGAAGTCAGGAGGGCAGTCTTCAAAGAGAGTGAAGCTCAAATGACTCAAGGGGCTCAAAGAGAACTCCCTGTAGACCTCGAAGGACTACAGAGAGGTCCCATGAGGGGATGAGGTGCGGGCTGGAGGGATTCAACCTTCTAGTCCTCTCAGGAACCTGATGATCAAGTCGTGCTACCCCAAATACTTACCATCCACTGCATCATGATGTGCCGAAATGGCGGCTACATACACCTTCAAGGTGGAGGGGGACAGCCGCCCCTCCAGCCTCTCCTGCAGGAAGGAAAGTACCGATCCGACTGTGCATCTCTGGGGGTCTTTGCGTCAGGAAGAACACCACCTCGCCACTTCAAGGCATACAGGCGCCTTGTAGAGGGAGCCCTAGCCTGAGTGATCATGTCTACCACCGCAGCTGGTGCCACTTAGGTCTTTCACATCCTGTCCAAGGGCCAGACGTGGAGATTCCAGAGGTCTGGTCACCGGTGCCAGATGGTGCCCCGTCCATGAGAAAGAAGGTAGGGGGGGCTGTTGCAAGGAGCGTGAGGTCCGAGAACCACGTCTGGGTGGGCCAGTAGGGTGCTACTAGGATGACCTGCTCCTCATTCTCCCTGACCTTGCACAGGGTCTGTGCAAGTTGGCTCACTGGGGTAAATGCATATTTGCGTAATCCCAGGGGCCAGCTGTGTGCCAGTTCGTCTATACCGAGGGGTGCATTGGTCAGGGCATACCAAAGCGGGCAGTGGGAAGATTCCCGGGAAGCAAACAGGTCTACCTGTGCTCGACTTAAATGTCTACAAATCAGCTGGACCACCTGGGGGTTGAGTCTCCACTCTTCCCTGAGCATAACCTGTCGTAACAGCGCATCCGCTGCGGTTTTGATGTCGCCCAGGATGTGAGTGGCTCATAGCGACTTGAGGTGCTGCTTACTCCAGAGGAGGAGACGGCAGGTGAGTTGTGACATGCAACGGGAGCCTAGACCACCTTGATGGTACACTACCATTGCCGTGTTGTCTGCCAACACAGCCGCGGGCCAGTCCAGGAGCCGGCAGCTGTGTGCCTGTTGCATACAGCACCCCAGCCCGTCTTGGAGGCGTCCGTTGTAACCACGACGCACCTGGAGACCTGCTCTAGGGGAACCCCTGCCCATAGAAATGCAAGGTCGGTCCAAGGGCTGAAGAGGCAGTGACAGATTGGCATGACAACCACGCGATGTGTCCCGTGGAGCCATGCCCATCTCGGGACTCGAGTCTGAAGATGTGCTGAAGCGGTCTCATATGCATCAACCCGAGCGGTGTGCCCACCACTGAGGATGCCATATGAGGTAAGACCGAGACGTGGAAGTACGCATCCTTCAGGTCTACTGCCACAAACCAATCTTGATGCCGGACGCTCGCTAAAATGCATTTTTTCATCAGCATCTTGAACGGGAGTCTGTGCAAGGCCTGGTTCAGTATTCGCAGGTCCAAGATTGGCCGCAACCCACCGCCATCGGAACGATGAAGTAGGGGCTGTAAAACACCTTCTTCATCTCGGCTGGAGGGACAGGCTCTATCGCACCCTTCCTTAGAAGGGTAGCGGTCTCCGCATGCAAGGTAGCAGCGTTATTGCCCTTCATCGAGGTGAAGCGGACGCCGCTGAACCTGGGTGGGTGCCTGGCAAACTGAATTGCATAGCCGAGTCGGACGGTCCAGGTCAGCCACCGCGAAAAGTTGGAAAGCGTGAGCCACGCGTCCAAACTCCGGGTGAGATGGACCAAGGGGACAATCACATCGGACGTATCAGCAGGTGGGCCTCATGGCGGGGCGAAGCCTGAGGTGCCACGTTGAGGGAGCTCGAACCCCATGGCCGTGTTGAGTCCAGAGACATCGAAGCACATACCTGGCTCCTGACGCCCACCATAATCTTGGTCGAGGAGGGGGGAGGAGGAATATTGTCCCTGCAGTCCATCGGAACCTACCCGGTGTGGGCATGTTTGTGCCACAGCTGGGCATGCAGGGGCGGGGGGTCCGCCACTGGAGCACCGAACCTGCCGAAATGGGACGGTGGACGGCGGTCATGACGACGGCCATGCGCACCTGACATGTGACCCAGAGAACAAGAAAACCACTCTTTTGTTGAAGTTTTGGGTACCGCAGCCTCCTCGGCATACGGCGAAAAATTAAACAAAAGATTCTCCTCCCGGCCCTCCACCGGGGTATGGAGTGGTCTGTCTACCAGCTCCTCGTCCCTGGGTACTCGTCAAAGGTGCTTCGAAGCCTTCCTTGGGTCCTTGGCGGCTGGCCATGAGACGGGTGGCGTCTGCTTCCACGCCGGGGCCAGGCCACGGGGGCGGGCTGCGGTGGAGCCAGTGCTGTTGCTGCAGGAGGACGCACTTGGTGATGAGCAGATGGGGTGCGGGGTCTTGAGCCGCGCTGGGGCAGGATGTGTTGAATAGCCTCCGTCTGCTGCTTCACTGCCGAGAACTGCTGGGCAAAGTCCTCGACGGTGTCGCCGAACAGGCCAACCTGGGAAATGGGGGCGTCAATGAACCGTGCCTTGTAAGCCTCTCTCATCTCAACCAGGTTGAGCCAAAGGTGGGGCTCCTGGACCACCAGGGTGGACATCGCCTGCACGAGAGACCGCGCCGTGACTTTCGTCACCTGGAGAGCGAGGTCGGTCGCTGAGTGCAGTTCCTGCATCAATTCCAGGTCAGAACTACCCTTGCGCAGCTTTTTTAGTGCCTTGGCTTGATGTACCTGCAAGAGAGCCATGGCATGCAGGGCGGAGGCGGCTTGTCCAGCAGCACCGTAGGCCTTAGCCATCAGAGACGATGTAAACTTACAGGCCCTGGATGGGAGCATCGGGCGCCCGTGCCAGGTTGCGGCGCTCTTTGGGCACAAGTGCACCTTGAGTGCCTTATCCACCTGGGGGATCACCGAATACCCCTTGGCCGCCCCACCATCGAGGGTAGTGAGAGTGGGGGAGCTGAAAGATCGGGATCGGGTAGTAAAAGGTGCCCACCATGATCTTGTCAGCTCCTCATGCACTTCTGGGAAGAAAGGGACTGGGGTGGGGTGCGGCCGTGAGCGGCGCTCTTGGCCCAGGAACCAATCATTGTGCCACGAGAGTTCAGGGGAGAGTGGAGGGTTCCACTCTAGCCCGACAATCGTGGCTGCCCAGCATGTCCATCATCTCCGCCTTGGCCTGAGACTGGGCGACCACACCCGAAGGAGGATGCCCAGCCGAAGCCTCCATATCAGACTGGATGATCCCGCTCTCTGATGCTGCGCTCGATAACTCATCATCTTCCCGGGCCCCAAATAAGAGGTCGAACTCGCCCTGAGATGAGCCAGAGGTCTCATCCGGGAGCCCGACCGGGGCAAGCGAGCTTGCTGAGGAATGGGAGGTCTGTGAGGGTTTACCTGGCAGAGGTGCTCCCATTGAAGTCCACAAATCACCCCCACCCCCATTCTCACAATGAGGACAAGACCCATCCACGAACGATGTCTCCGCGTGGGCAGTGCCCAGACATGTAAGACAGTGATCGTGGCCATCAGAAGCGGAGAGATAACGACAGCAACCAGGAATAACACACAAACGGAAAGGCATCTTTAAAAAGACTTTCCGTGTGTGCCGCTCTTTTATGAAAATATACTCTTTTGGAATATACTCTTTGTTTTGTTCTGCCGAAGCGCCCAGGGGCATTCTCTGCTCTCCATGGGTGCAGAGGGGGAGAAGCCACTGAAATGCGCCGTAAATCCAGCAGTTTGAGGTGAACGGAAGGGAGAACTGAATTCAGTGTACTGAATGCAACCGCTCGGCTCCGAAGAGAAAATCTGTATGAGCGGTTGCATACCAGCTTCTTTTATACCCGTATGTCTGGGGGAGTGGCATGCAAATTCCACTCACCAATTCCCATTGGCCTTTTTTCAAAAAGCAGAGGTGTTTAGGGCTCCCAAGAGTGACCCCTAGTGTCACAACATCGAAACAACGTCGAGTGAGTGACAGATAGGGAACCATTTCTTGACAGCTCATATCATTATTTTATATACAGTTTTAAAAAATAATATTAACTGATAGAATTTTAGAATTTTAAAGTAATATATATATATATATATATATATATATATATATATATATATATATATATATATATATTATTATTATTATTATTATTAAATTGATTATAATAAAGACAACAATAACAAATATATATATATATATATACAGTGCATCCAGAAAGTATTCACAGCGCTTCACTTTTTCCACATTTTGTTATGTTACAGCCTTATTCCAAAATGGATTAAATTCATTATTTTCCTCAAAATTCTACAAACAATACCCCATAATGACAACGCGAAAGAAGTTTGTTTGAAATCTTTGCAAATTTATTAAAAATAAAAAACAAAAAAAAGTCATAAGTATTCTCAGCCTTTGCCATGACACTCAAAATTGAGCTCAGGTGCATCCTGTTTCCACTGATCATCCTTGAGATGTTTCAGCAACTTGATTGGAGTCCACCTGTGGTAAATTCAGTTGATTGGACATGATTTAGAAAGGCACACACCTGTCTATATAAGGTCCCACAGTTAACAGTGTATGTCAGAGCACAAACCAAGCCATGAAGTCCAAGGAATTGTCTGTAGACCACCGAGACAGGATTGTATTGAGGCACAAATCTGGGGAAGGGTACAGAAACATTTCTGCAGCATTGAAGGTCCCAATGAGCACAGTGGCCTCCATCATCTGTAAATGTAAGAAGTTTGGAACCACCAGGACTCTTCCTAGAGCTGGCCACCTGGCCAAACTGAGCAATCGGGAGAAGGCCCTTAGTCAGGGAGGTGACCAAGAACCCGATGGTCACTCTGACAGAGCTCCAGCATTTCTCTGTGGAGAGAGGAGAACCTTCCAGAAGAACAACCATCTCTGCAGCACGCCACCAATCAGGCCTGTATGGTAGAGTGGCAAGACGGAATCCACTCCTCAGTAAAAGGCACATGACAGCCCGCCTGGAGTTTGCCAAAAGGCACCTGAAGGACTCTCAGACCATGAGAAACAAAGATTGAACTGTTTGGCCTGAATGGCAAGCGTCATGTCTGGAGGAAACCAGGCAACGCTCATCACCTGGCCAATACCATCCCTACAGTGAAGCATGGTGGTGGCAGCATCATGCTGTGGGGATGTTTTCAGCGGCAGGTACTGGGAGACTAGTCAGGATCGAGGGAAAGATGAATGCAGCAATGTACAGAGACATCCTTGATGAAAACCTGCTCCAGAGTGCTCTGAACCTCAGACTGGGGTGAAGGTTCATCTTCCAACAGGACAACGACCCTAAGCACACAGCCAAGATAACAAAGGAGTGGCTCTGGGACAACTCTGTGAATGTCCTTGAGTGGCCCAGCCAGAGCCCAGACTTGAACCTGATTGAACATCTCTAGAGAGATCTGAAAATGGCTGTGCTCCGACGCTCCCCATCCAACCTGATGAAGATTGAGAGGTCCTGCAAAGAAGAATGGGTATGCCAAGCTTGTAGCATCATATTCAAAAATACTTCAACAAAATATTGAGCAAAGGCTGTGAATACTTATGTACATGTGATTTGTTTATTTTATTTTTTTTATAAATTTGCAAAGATTTCAAACAAACTTCTTTCACGTTGTCATTATGGGGTATTGTTTGTAGAATTTTGAGGAAAATAATGAATTTAATCCATTTTGGAATAAGGCTGTAACATAACAAAAGGTGGAAAAAGTGAAGCGCTGTGAATACTTTCCAGATGCACTGTATATATATATATATATATATATATATATATATATATATATATATATATATATATATATATATATATATAAAATTACACATTTAACATACTTTATTCGGGACAGGTTCTATTGCTTGTTCTGCACCTGATCAGCCTGAATGTAGTACACTATTGTTGAAGGCATATTTGTTTTCTAATAGTGAAAGGTATAAGAGAAACATTATTTAAACATTGAGCATTTAAATTGTGTATTAAAGAACTTTATTTTGATGAAAAATTATAATGTGCATTTTGCGCAATTTGTTTTCAAAAAATAAACACATTTTACTGCCATACTTTGTCATTTAATATTATCATATTGAAATGAGATAATATCAAATGGTGAACGTCATATCGTGTATCGAACCGAATCACGAGACCATACCGGACACATTTTTCAAGACAATATAATGGATTACTATGTATATTTATAAGCCATTAATTATACCTTTAACATAAATTATATATATATATATATATATATATATATATATATATATATATATATATATATATGCTTCAAGAAAAGTGTTACCAAAATTGTAATTATTTGATGTACACAAATAACTGACACAACTGAAATTCCCAACTGCATTACAACCCCTTTGACTCATTGAAAGTGTGAGCTTCAGTTCCATAGAAACAGTGGAGCCTGTTAACAACCTGGTATTCAAATGTGATTGGACGAGAAGAGAGGCTTCTACACATGAAGTAACTTATCCTGTAGGGGAGAGTGTTTTTTTAATGTGCGAGAAGGTGAGGAAGTTATTTTTCGGTTTTGAGTAAATTACTGTTGAGATAGTATTCAATATGAAGTCAGCATTAGATAGCCCGAGTGACTAATGAATGAACATAGTATTTAGCTGTCAATCATTTGCTGTTTAACTGACAGCTGATGAGTTCTAACAGTGCTGTTAACGCACCGTAGAGTAGCCCTGTCAGATTGACATAGTGAAGTGTGAGAAGTGGGTCACTATTCTTACAGTGTGTCAGAGCATGAATGCTGGTCTAGGACCTGTTTTTATAACTGATATTTATATCGACTTGGTGAGAAAAATCTGATCGCACATCATCACTCCACTTTGACTGGCTTGAAGGCAGAAATTTCATGTACGAGTGCATAAAGCACTCTGCTGCTTATAATTAATACTTCATTAGTGCAGCATTAATGAGTTTACATGCATCATCACATTAACAATTTTAATGTGAAGCCATTAACCTGAATAACAAACAGCAAAAAGATCCATAAAAAATAAAATAAAAATAAAAATAAATAAATAAATAACCACAACAAAATAATGTTTTATTTGAAATTTTATGAATCTAATGCAGAAATGAACTAATATCTAATTGTGAATAGAATGGAATGGAAGAGAAAAAAAAAAAAGATACAGTTAACTGAACACACGTTGACCTTTCGTGACAACATGGCCCAATAGAGGGGAAAGTTGTTACACTGTATGGTTCTTACAATGGAACTTGCAATTAAACAGCATATAATAGGTTGTTCAGCTAAACTGAAACAGTAAAACAATTTTGAAACACAAAAATTCATGAAACAGCAACAAAGTTAAAGGTAGGGCCCATTGTACAAAAACATCAAACCATTGTAAATCAAACCATTGGACAACAAATATTGTAATTCAGAAATTGTATTAATTGATAACCTTTAAAAAATATGTGACATGTTTTATTTACATGACTGCCCAACAGCTATAGCAAAAATATATTGGAATTTTAGTTTCAGGCATAGAAATCACAGAAATTATTTTAATATAAGAGGGTTTTGAACTAGGTGTTTGAAACCAACATACAAAACTACTAATAGAAGTGATAATATAATATAATATAATATAATATAATATAATATAATATAATATAATATAAAAAAGTCTAGATGCTGAGCTCCAGCACATGGCACTAATAACGGAATATTTGCTATCCAGGGATGAGCTTTTAAACCTATCACTGCGTCCCCATTTACATCCTCCAGCATTCCTGTTATCTAAAGCAATTATCAAAGCTAAATAAATGAGGAAAAAGCATTATGATTCAGCCATGCTTAACAAAAGAGAAAGTGAGAGAGAGAGAGAGAGAGAGAGAGAGAGAGAGAGTTTTGTCTGTGTCAATAGGGACTCAGAGTTGATCGCAGTACCAGGGGATCTGTCAAATCCATCTGTTCCTCTCATTTCACAGAGGAAGCACTTAAAACATTACTGCACATAAACACACACAAACACAGTGTATGTGGATAGCAGAAAGAGATTTCTTTGCTTGGATCTGCGGCAGAAATTTCGGAATTGATTGTTTCAACATGTTTGTTCATACGTATGTGGGTGACTCTGTTGGGTTATGTAGCATGCCTCAGTGCTATTACCAAAAAGTAAATGATAAGGAGAGAAAAAACTGAAAAAAAAGAAAAGAAAAAAAACAGCTCTGAAAACACACACACACACACACATACACACACACACACACACACACACACACACACACACATGTTTGTGCAGCTATCATTATGAGGACTCTCCATAGACATAATGATTTTTGTACTGTAAAAATTGTAGATTATATCCCCTAACCCTACCCCTAAACCTAACCCTCACAAAAAACTTTCTGCATTTTTACATTTAAAATAAAACAGCATTTAGTGTGTTTTTTAAGCGATTTGAAGTATGGGGACACTAGAAATGTCATCATAAACCACATTTATAGCATAATACCCTTGTAATTACCGGTTTGTAACCTAAAAAAACGTCCTCGTAAACCACCTAAACCCGCCCACACACACACACTCACACACACACACACACAAAACGGACTCCAAAATTTGAATTTGCCATCAACTTCTACAGTGAGGATAGACTGTAGAGTGCATAGACAGCAGTCAATTATTTGAAATTATTTTAAAGTTTTTGTGCATTATTTAAAGCTACATTTGTATGATGTCATAATGTCCAGATTGATAATATAATATAATATAATATAATATAATATAATATAATATAATATAATATAATATAATATGACCATATACCATAGTGATGGAATATTTAGGTTAATTAATATTCAATTGATAATACAATAATAATAATAATAATAATAATAATAATAATAATAATAATAATAATAATAACAATAATAATAATAACCTTTATTTTTACACTGCTAGTCAAACTGAACTGTGGGGAAAAAAATTCAAGATGTCTACATTTGCTACTTCATGTTCATTCATATCACAACATGTCTTTGGGCTGTTATGCCCACAACATGAGGGCTAGTTAATTGGTCATGATTCAAGATGCAGAGGCCATATCTTGCCATAATCACTCAGTCCTTGAGCTGTTAGTTCATACACATTTTAGGACCGGAAGCTTTTCTCAAGGATATACACAGCATTATGCATATGCTAAACTAAGTGTCATGATTTGCTTGTGTTTTGTATTATGCATGAGGACAGTTATAAATGTGTAAAATAAATGTTGCAACTAGTCGTCATGCATGCATGTTTGTGCCATTGCGAGAACATTTCAGAACTTAGTCATAGCGGTTCTATGCAATTATGTATGAAAGTTCTGTATGTGTGTGTGCTGTCTGCAGGGAGTAGATTTGATAGACTCATAATTAAGACTGAATCCGAGCATATGAGGAGTGTGTTTAAAGTGTCTCGCCTTTGTGTGTATAATGACACCCATGGGACACATTAGGAAACTTCACATCAGAGAGTCCAAACACACATCTTTTTCTCTTACACACACACACACACACACACACACACACACACACTCATGCTGGTACAGCTATCATTATGAGGACTCTCCATAGACATAATGATTTTTATACTGTACAAACTATAGATTCTATCCCCTAACCCTAACCCTACCCCTAAACCTAACCCTCACAAAAAACTTTCTGTATTTTTACACTTTCAATAAAACATTGTTTAGTATGTTTTTTAAGTGATTTGAATAATGGGGACACTAGAAATGTCCTCATAAACCACATTTATAGCATAATACATTTGTAATTACCAGTTTGTAACCTAAAAAAAGTCCTTGTAAACCAATTAAACCTGCCCACACACACACACACACACACACACACACACACACTCACTCACATTGTCAGTGCATTTTTTTTCTCTGTTTTCTTATGTGTCTAACCTTCACACTTCTCCACAATACACAAGGACGTACATGGACACTGTCAAACGTACAGACTGCCACTCACTGTAGTCTAAAGAACACACACACACATGCACACGTACACTCAAGTTCTGTCCATTTTGCGTACTTCTGCACTATTGTACTCCATTTTGTTTTATAATGATAGTGTGTTTACACTGAAAAATGCAATGCAATGTACTGTACTACGAGTAACTGGATGATGTAATTTTTCAACTGAAACCGAAGTTCAAAATACTACCCTTCAAAAATGCATACACTATACTGTATGGCCTGAGTTCAAACTGTAGTGTTTAGTGTACACAGATTATAGTATATAATTTGAGCAGTGGCGAATTCTCAGGGCCAGCAGAACATGCCAAAAAATTAAATATTTCTATCACCTTTTTGCCTATGAATGTTTAATCGCTTTCCACTCTTGATTAATCTACAAACAAATAGAGAAAAATGAAAAGTTTATCCAGTCAGAATTTATTTCTTGATGCTTACAAGCAAAGTGTGACAACTGTTTCACAAATCGCATGCCCGAAGCAGCGTGTGAGTCTGAGCTCCAAACCCTCAGGCCTACAGAATTTCTACAGAATCCCTTTAACAATGCAAATGAATGAGCAACTAAAGTCAGATTGTCAGATTCATCAGCCAATCAGATTGATTTATTTGTTCTTGGTAGGTGTGATCTTTAGGATGTGTCCTGGTCGAGGCACTCTAGCTGGCCTTGAGTGACACAATCACCCTTTAAGTGATGTACGTAATTTGAAAGCGAATAGTGCAAGATCTTGCTGACCAGTCGGCTGTCACATCACCACTGAGAAAGAGATCCTTATGGATTTAAAAACAGGAGATGTTCTGCATGACCGTGTGATTGCTTAATTTATTAAACAGGAAAGGAGGACTGATTTTCACTTTAAGTAAATTGGTAAGTGCTTTTTGCGTTGTTATAGCAACATCAGGAGTTTTCTAAGTGTAAATTAGGCTGCTTGAGCATTCAGTGTCAAATCAAGTTAGTGCTGCGTTCCATTCAACTCGGAAAGTCTGATTTTACAACTTCCTAGGAAAAGTGCAATGGAATGCATCTTGAAGTCAGAATTACAACTTGTAGGCTCATTCAGAAATTCTCAACTCTGATTTCGCCGAGATGCAGGGGCATGATGTCAAACAAACATGTCGACACTCAGGGAGATATACAAAGTAAGTGATAAACATTCACTTTATTAAGTAATATCGAGTTTTAAGAGTTCGTTTCCACATTACATGTTATTAAAGCTTGTTTAACAAATGCCTGCAGAAACAGGTGTATAAAACATTATAATCTCTTTTGATAATCGTACACCTGAAGCATAAATGCTAGCGCTGCAGCATTATTTATCAGTTGAGTTGCTAGGAGACATCTCTAATGATAGTCAAACCACTGCTAAGCTAACGGGAGCATTGCAGTTCCGAATTTCGGGGAATTTAATGCATTTATGGTTGGAGATATCAAGTAGGAATGTCCCACATCCAACTTGAATGGAACACAGCATAACCGTGAACCCTGACGAAATGACATTTATTGCAAGCAACATTTAAATCGCAGATATTATTAGATAGACTTTTCCAGGTATTATAGACCTCCTTGGTAGATTCATATGAAAAATTATGATTTTTTTTAATGTCTGTTCGGGAGACGTTTATTTCACAAAACAGTCATGCTGCAGTTAAAATTAGGCTAGCTTGAACATTAAGTGTCATTTTAAGTTTTGGCTTTCATCTGTGGACGTGTTTTTAAAATGTCAATTGGTATTACTAGTTAGTTGTGGCATAATGTATGATGCCCAAAGACATGGGGTGTCTTATTCATTGTGAAACTGTTTTCTTAATGGCATGAATCACACTGAAGGCCTAGACTTTAAATGCATGGCCCGCCACTGAATTTGAGATACACAGTCTCAACAACAACATGCTACCACATCTAGAAAACAAAATGTTACTATGGTAACAAAGCAGAATATATTTTTCATTTATTTGGCACTTTTTTTTTATTTATTTTTTATTATTGCATTTTCTATAAGATCTAATTTAAGATATCCCTCTCTCATTCTCGTTTTCTCTGGGTGCTTTTCAAATGTAATAGTTTCATTACTGGCTTGTTTTAAGGCCTAGACAAGGTTCTTCTGATGTCCATATTCAGTGTTCTAGAGGAAATCATAGGGTGTTGAATCATTCTGACAGTAATGAAGTCTTTGATTTCTGCTGTGCAGGAGGTCTCCAATGATAAATGGCTTTCGATCAGAGCTAATTAAGCACATTTCAAATACACTTTGAGTGTCTTCTATTTCTGCTCATATTAGCTTTAAAAATGGTTCTATAATCTTCATTTCTATCATTCACTTCACTTTAGGCCTTTTGTAAACACTGCTTTTACCATCTGAGCTCGGAAAAAAAACATAAAAGACGCAAAGCACGGGCAATGTGTTACATGTCTTATTAGTAATAAATTGAAAATATTTCTATTACTGGAAAAAAAAAATGCTCAAAGGATACATTTTATTTGTCCTTTTTATAGTACAACATCCCGTAGAACAAGTATAATTAGCCCACATTTAAATTAGTATCACAAAGTCAAAAAGGCGTTAAATGAAAAAGTAGTCTATTCAGACAGATAAATGTACAGACACACATATGTACACACACACACACACACACGTTTCTGAAGAGAAAAAAAAAGTGATTTATAGATACACCTCTGTGGGTAATTTCGATGTTGAAAATCAATCTTCTGATTATTACTGACTAGCAGTTTAGTGTGTACCTCCTAATCAATGTAAAAAAAAAAAAAAAAAAAACATATATAAAAACTGAAATATTAAAAAGTCCTTGCAAAAAATGTAAGCAAGCACAGATGGGAAACAATTGACCGAACAACCACACAATTACCATAAAACCTGTGAATCAAATCAAATAAATATTTTTTTCTTAACAAAAGCCCTGCCGTTATTCAAGTTAGTTAAAGGACAGTTGTGGAAAATAAAGACTGAAGAATATTCCAGAAAAGTTTCAGGTAAACTAATAAAATAAATTATGACAAAGGCACAAAACAATGCCCAAATGTTTGGATGTCCCAGTGGGAACAATCCAGACACAGAGAAAGTTGAAAGAACTCCCTATATGATTAAGAAGGAGATGTGTAAAAGACATCACAAAGACTATGTTTAGTAAAACCTGAAAAGTTAAATTGATGGCGAATTGGTAATTTAAGGCTGCATACGGAGCAGTGATCGTTGATGATGGTGAAAAAATAAATCAAATGCTAAGAAATTATTTTTGTATAGTCCCTTTATCACAGAAACAACGCACACACACACACACACACACACACACACACACACACACACACACACAAATTCCTAATAAGGACACAATTACCATTTCATTGGATTTTACATTTTAATCATTAAAATAACTACTGCATTTTTTGGACAAATGTTCACTGTTAAGGAATAATTATTAAGGTTGAAAATCTGAAGGACAGCTGTGAAAATATAACCAAAACAATAAAGAATTTAGAGGTAAACTAAATAATTCAGGACAAGGGTACAAAACATTGTCTGAATGTTTGGACGTCCCAGTGGGAACTATTCAAACCATTCAAAATGTCAAGTAATATCACACAAGCAACAGTGCTGCTGTACTGAACACCAGCACGGCTGTGATTTGGCCGTAGACACAAGCCCGATAGTGATCATAGTTTTTATACAATACTTTTTCTGACAAAAATTGGCAATTTAGTTTGCAAATTTGTTTCCTCCCATGGCAAAAATAGTTCCAAAAGACACCAAAGCATCAAGCTTTGAGTGTCGACAAACAACACATAGACAGGAACACAATATGAGAGTGGAATGAAGTAATAGCAAAGGCTCAAAGCATTCTGTAATCATCCGAGCTCCACTCCGGGTTTTCATTTTCCCAATCACTAGTAAGAGAAACCCTGCTCCAAGTCACCTTGGAACAAGAGAAAACACGGATGCTCCAACTTTTAAAAAAAACAAAAACAAATCAGAATCACAGGTTCTGCTCCACTCATCGCTCTGCTTTCAGTCTGCATAACCGCAATGTTTAACTCTGGTCTGTAATGCCGTGGACACAGGCATGTAGAGTGATACAAACAGTCTGTTTGCAGGTGCTGGTATACAAAATATAACAATCAGATTATGCAAGATTATGCTTATGCAATCAGATCAAGCACTGGAACTGTTTTTATAACATGAAGTGTTTTTATAACATTACACACACACCACAAAAAATAAAATCATGAAAGACGATTTCATCAGCAGGGTCTGGGCATCTTGTAGAAGGAAAGCAGAAGGAATGAGATGGTGCAAAATACAGGGAAGTACTGCAAGAGATCTTGTGTCAGTCAGCCAAGATCCCGAAGCTTGTCAGAATCATCTTTCAGTGGGCAAATTAACATTGGAGTGGGCAGAAGAAGAACAAAAAGATCAAAAATTTGATTTCAGTCCAACTGGAAATTTCTGGTACTATTTGGAAATAGCACAGCACTTTCCAAAAGTACCATTTTAGTAACCTGAAAAGCCTTGAACAAATCATACCTCAACAGTACAATGCTGGTACATACTTAATCCCAAAAGACTTAGTTCATAAGGAATAGTTCACCCAAAAATGACAATTTTCTCATCATTTACTCACCCTCATGCCATTCCAGATGTGTATAACTTTTTTTATTTTTTAACACAAATTTTTTTTAGAAAAAAATCTCAGTTCCGTAGGTCCACACAATGCAAGTGAATGGTGACCAGAAGTTTGAATCTCCAAAAAGCACAGAAAGGTGGCATAAAAATAATCCATACAACTCCAGTGGTTAAATCCATGTATTCAGAAGCAATATGATATGAAAATAGTGTATGAAAAAAAGATAAATATTGAGGTCCTTTTTTTCTATAAATCTCCACCTTTGACCAGCCCCAATTGTTACACCGGCAAAGCCTGCTATCTCTCCTGAACACCACCAGAGGTCGCCATCTCCAGAGTACTAACCCTTCCTTTACGAACTAAATTTCCCATAACCCTCTACTCAGACTGATTACTCACCCACCTGTTTCACATTATCTCTGTCTGTTTAAGTTCCCTGTTTACATGCATTCAGTGCGAAGTCTTGCCTGCTTTTTGTTTACCCTTTAATTTGCTACTTTGTTGTACTGTTTATACTTTTATTAAACTGCATATGGATCTTAACATTACTGCCCCGGCATCTTCGCTACAGAAGACTTCCCCCAACCAAGATCCAGCAGCCTTCCAACAGTTACACGAGCTTGTTACAGTGCAAGCAGCAATGCTTACCAGCCACCATCAGCAGCTGTGCAAGTTCACCTCTTTCACGGAAGAACTCTTTAAATCCATGCAGCCAAAACCGCCAGTATCTCCATTGGGGGTTTCCACTAGCAACTCTGCCAGCAGCACATCGCACTCTACAGCTGTTGTTAATCCTCGACTCTCGCTTCCTGAGAAGTTTGACGGATCACCCAGTAAGTTTCAAGGATTTCTCTTGCAATGTGAGCTTTTTCTCTCTCAACTACCTCAAATGTAACCCAATGATGAAGCTTGTGTATCCTTCTTGTATCACTGCTGTCAGGAAAGGCATTAGACTGGGATACTGCAGTATAGAGTTGTGAGAACATTTTAAAATGCTCTTTGTCTCACTTCATAGCTCATTTGAGGGAGGTTTTTGAACACTCTGAGGGTGGTAAGGACCCGGGTGAACTTCTATTGTGTTTAAAATAGGGAAAGAGGTCTGCTGATGAATTCTCTTTATGCTTTCGCATGCTAACAGCGTAAACTGTGTGGGTAGAGGACACTTTGAAACTGTTAACTATTAAATCCTGATCTTCAAGCTGAACTAGCATGTCGTGATGAGGGGAGATCGCTTGATGAATTCATCAAATTAGCCATTCGCCAGGATAACCTGATCAAAGCCCGTCGTCCAGTCAGCCCTCTACAGACACTTCACTCTGACATCGCTGCAACTAGTTATCACGAGCCCATGCAAGTGGATCTTTCTTCTCTCTCCTCCGAAGAACGAAGGCGCCGTCTCCGGGAGAGATTATGTATCTACTGCAGACAGTTGGGACATTTATTGGCTGCCTGCCCTACTCGTCCCCCTAGGAAGGGTGACGCGGTGGTGAGTTTGGAACTTTTAAACCTAATTCATATTGAACAGTTTGAAGTTTCTGTTACTTTGCATGTGTTAAATAATGAACATCATGCATCTGCCATTTTAGATTCTGGGGCTGCAGGTAACTTTATTGCCCTGGGTCTCGCCATGAATCTAAATCTGTCTTTTGTCCCCTGTGTCCATCCTTTACATGTATCAGCACTAGATGGACGACTTCTGGGTTCTGGCAAGATTCAACAGATCACCCGACACATTCGTCTTCAAGTTGGACTCCTTCATCATGAGGAGATTCAATTCCTAGTCATTCACTCTCCTAAGAACCCAATTGTTCTTGACCTGCCATGGCTGAGACTTCACAACCCTGAGATCTCATGGAGATATGGACAAATCACTCGTTGCAGTGCTTCCTGTTTCCAGTCTTGCCTCAACCTTCCTGAACCCATCTCTCTCCCTCCTGTAAGCACACAACTATCCTCACTGAGAAGGAGGTGTCGATCCTGCCACATAAATATTCAGATCTCCAGGAGGCATTCAGCAAATCAAAGGCTATGCAACTTCCTCCTCACCGTTCCTGTGACTGTGCCATTGACCATCAGCCGGGCACCTCTCCTCCACATGGACGAATATACCCCTTATCTGCACCTGAAACTAAGGCTATGGAGGAGTACATATCGGAGTCCCTAGAAAGAGGGTTTATTCGACCATCCACTTCTCCTACTTCTGCTGGTTTCTTCTTCATAGGAAAGAAGGACAGGGGCCTTCGTCCATGCATTGACTACCAAGGCCTGAACACAGTCACCATCAAATATCGCTATCCTCTCCCTCTGGTACCAGCAGCATTAGAGCAGTTACGATGCGCCAAAATCTTTTCCAAACTGGATCTTTGTAACGCCTACAATTTAATCCGCATTCGGGAGGGGGATGCATGGAAGACTGCCTTTTCTACACACACTGGCCACTACGAATACCAGGTGATGCCTTTCGGACTTTCCAACAGTCCATCTGTCTTTCAAGCCTATGTAAATGACATTTTTCGCGATCTTATTGGCAAATGGGTAATTGTCTACATCGATGACATTCTGATATACTCTTCTTCCTTTGATGAACATGTTCAACATGACAGAATGGTGCTGAACTGCCTCGTTCAACATCAACTATATGCCAAAATGGAGAAATGTGAGTTTCACCAATCTACCATCTCTTTCCTGGGGTATGTAATCTCCAATGAAGGTGTCACCTTGGACTCTTCTAAGGTGCAAGCCATGCTGCAGTGGCCACTTCCTGTGTCTGTCAAGTAACTACAGCACATCCTTGGTTTTGCCAATTTCTACAGACGTTTCATCCAAGGTTTCAGCTCGGTGGCTGCTCCACTCACCTCATTGCTCCAAGGAAAAGCTCTGAAACTAATCTGGACACCTTCTGCTCGTCAAGAATTTGATGACCTCAAACGACGCTGAACACCTAAATCGGGACCTAGGTAAATTCCTCCGGGCTTACTGTCAAGTGAACCAGCATGACTGGAGCCGTTTCTTTCCCTGGGCCGAATATGCTCAAAACTCCCTGTTCAAACCAGCCACCGGAACCACTCCTTTCAAGTGCATCCTAGGTTTTCAACCCCCACTCTTTCCCTGGTCCAGGGAGCCGTCCGATGTACCTGCAGTTGACGAATGGATGCAGCACAGTGAGGCTATCTGGGATCAAGCTCGCGTCCACTTGCAACATGCTATTTGCCGACAGAGGGAGCAGGCCAATATCCATTGGTGGTTTGGCCCCAACTATGCTCCAGGACAGTGGGTTTGGCTATCCAACCGAGATCTGTTACACCGGCAATGCCTGCTATCTCTCCTGAATGCCGCCAGAGGTCGTCATCTCCAGAGTACTAACCCTTCCTTCACGAACTACATTTCTCTTAACCGTCCGCTCAGACTGATTACTCACCCACCTGTTTCACATTATCTCACACACATTCAGTGCGAAGTCTTGTTCTGCCTAGTCTGCAATTCTGAGTGTTATTTACCATTACTTTTTTCCCCTGTGTTTTGACTCCTGCCTGTTCATCTTATTTCCCTACCTGCTTGTGTGTTTTTGGACCTATTGCCTGTTTACTGGATTACCCCCCTGTCTCTCGGATTTACTTGGTTTGCATTTATTGGACTGTCTTCCTGTGTACCGAACCCTTGCCTGCTTTTTGTTTACCCTTTGATTTGCTACTTTGTTGTACTGTTTATACTTTTATTAAACTGCATATGGATCTTAACATTTCTGCCCCGGCGTCTTCGCTACACCAATTGCCCACAAAAAAAAAAAAAAAAAAATAGCTACACTACGTAACTTTTGGTCTTCTAGTGGTTAAAAAATAAAACTGCATGTGTCTTGCGGAAGAACATTGTTTTGTTTGTGGTTCAGCTTTGCTCCTCTGCACGGATGAATGTGGTTCGAGGCATCAGTATACACACGGATACAGGACATCTTATCAGAGCAAATGGACAAATAAATAATGAAAGAATGGAAAAGACGGATATAAGAAGAATGTGGAAGTGAAAGTGTAGATTTATAGTAAAAAAAGACTTTAATATTGTTTCTCACACACAAATATCATATCACTTCAGAAGACCTTGATTAAACCACTTTAGTCATATGGATTGCTTTAATGCTGCCTTTAAATGCGCTTTGGAGCTTCAACGTTTTGGTCACCATTCACTAGAATTGTATAGTGCTACAGAGCTGAAATGTTCTTCCAAAAATCTTCATTTGTGTTCTGCAGAAAAAAAAGAAAGTTAGACACATCTGGGATGACATGAGGGTGAGTAAATGATAAGTGTATCTTCATTTTTGGGTGAATTATCCCTTAAAAGGAACGCTGAAAAATATTTACACATGGATACAGGACATCTTATCAGAGCAAATGGACACAAAATTAGATATTTAGCAGAATGCTAAACTTGATAAGGAACTGGGATTGTCAAATTACAAAAAGGGGGGAAAAAAAAGTCCACACAACTTGTGTGATATATTCCAAGTCGGTTACACTTTACAATAAGGTTACATTCATTAGCATTAGTTAATGCATTAGGTAAATGAACAAACAATGAACAATATATGTTCCCTGTCACTCACTCCATGTTGTGTTGATGTAGTGACACCAGGGATCACTTTTGGGAGCCCCAAACACCTCTGAGTTTAGGGCAGTGGTAGCTCAGCAGTTAAGGCTCTGGGTTACTGATCAAAAGGTCGGGGGTTCAAGCCCCAGCACCGCCAAGATGCCACTGTTGGGCCCTTGAGCAAGGCCCTTAACCCTATCTGCTCCAGGGGTGCCGTATCATGGCTGACCCTGCACTCTGACCCCAGCCTAGCTGGGATATGTGAAAAAGAAGAATTTCACTGTATATGTGCAAATGTGTGATAAATAAAGAAAATTATAATTATTATAATTAATTAAAAGGCCAATGGGAATTGGCAAGTGGAATTTGCATGCTGCTCCCCTGGACATATGGGTATAAAAGGAGCTGGCTCGCAACCACTCATTCAGATTTTCTCTTTGGATCCTCCGCCGATCCATTCACCTCTACAAAAGCTGTTGGATTTATGGTGCATTACAGCGGCTTCTCCCCCTCTTGCACCGGTGGAGTGCAGAGAATGCCCCTGGGCGCTTTAGCAGACTAAAAGAGTATATTCTTCCTCTGAAAGAGTATATTTTCCTTCTAAAAGAGTGGCACTCACAGAGAGCGTCTTTTTAAAGATGCCTTTCCGTTTGTGTATAATTCCTGGTTGCGGTCGTTAACTCTCCACTTCCGATGGCCACGATCGCTGTCTTACGTGCTTGGGCGCTGCCCACGCGGAGGCAGTGTTCGTGGACGGGTCATGTTCTCACTGCGAGAACATGACCATGGCAACATTGTGGTCGCGGCTTTCCTTCCTCAGAGGGAAAGCCACCCCAGCGTAGAGCCACCCGCAGGAAGCAGACGCCCCCCCGTCTCCCCATCCTGGGTCACACACCCGGTGTTTTCGGCCATCGTTATTGCGATTGCCGGACATCGCAAATTTATGGTAGGCACGACGCTGCGGAGGTAAGTGCTTTGA
This sequence comes from Myxocyprinus asiaticus, assembly GCF_019703515.2. Classification (NCBI taxonomy): domain Eukaryota; kingdom Metazoa; phylum Chordata; class Actinopteri; order Cypriniformes; family Catostomidae; genus Myxocyprinus; species Myxocyprinus asiaticus. Next base: position 11,130,988 of record NC_059351.1, on the reverse strand, counting down.
TGTCCCCAGACTCAGCATGGCCACGAGTTCGGGGTTCGAGCCCCCTCAACGTGGCGCCTCCGGCTCTGCCCAGCCACGAGGCCCCACCTGTCGGTACGTCCGATGCGATTGTCTCCTTGGTCCCCCTCGCCCAGAGCTTGGGGTCGTGGCTTGTGCTCCCCAACCCGTCGCAATGGCTGACCGGGACCATCCGACTCGGCTATACGATTCAGTTCACCAGGCACCCGCCTAGGTTCAGTGGCATCCGTTTTACCTCAAGTGAAGGGCGAGAACGCCGCTGCCCTCCCCGCGGAGATCGCGTCCCTTCTGCAGAAGGACGTGGCAGAGCCTGTCCCTCCAGCCGAGATGAAGAAGGGGTTCTACAGCCCCTATTTCATTGTACCAAGGAAAGGTGTGGGTTGCAGCCAATCCTGGACCTGCAAGTCCTGAACCGGGCCTTGCACAGACTCCCGTTCAAGATGCTGATGCGGAAACGCATTTTAGCGAGCGTCCGGCATCAATATTGGTTCGTGGCGGTAGACCTGAAGGACGCGTACTTAATGTCTCGGTTTCTCCTTGGCACAGGCCCTTTCTTCGGTTCGCCTTCGAGGGCCGGGTGCACCAGTACAAGATCCTCCCCTTTGGTCAGTCCCTGTCGCCTCACGTTTTCACAGTCAGGCTAGGGCTCCCTCTACGAGGCGTCTATATGCCTTGCAGTGGTGTCTGTTCACTAAGTGGTGTTCTTCCCGACGTGAAGACCCCCAGAGATGCGCAGTCATGTTGGTGCTTTCCTTCCTGCAGGAGAGGCTGTTGGGGCGGCTGTCCCACCCACCTTGAGGGTGTACGTGGCCGCTATGGTGGCGCACCATAATGCAGTTGATGTTAAGTATTTAGGGAAGCACAACCTGATCATCAGGTTCCTTAGAGGTGCGAGGAGATTGAATCCTCCCAGACTGTGCCTCATTCCCTCATAGAATCTCTCCGTGGTCTTATGGGGCCCACAGGGAGCACCGTTTGAGCCCCTGGAGTCAGATGAGCTAAAGGCGGTCTCTTTAAAGACTGCCCCCCTGACTGTGCTCACATCCATCAAGAGGGTAGGAGAACTGCAGGCGTTCTTTGTCAGCGACACGTGCCTGGAGTTCGGTCCGGAATACTCTCACATGGTCCTGAGACCCCAACCGGGCTATTTGCCCAAGGTTCCCACGACCCCATTTAGGGATCAGGTGGTGAACCTGCAAGCACTGCCCCAGAAGGAGGCAGACCCAGCCTTGTCATTGCTGTGTCCAGTGTGTGCTTTACACATCGTAAAGCACGTAGAGCTTTAGACGCTCTGAGCAGCTCTTTATCTGCTTTGGAGGACAGCGGAAAGGGAGTGCTGTCTCCAAACAGAGGATCGCCTACTGGGTCATTGACACCATCGCTTTGGCATAACACTCCCAGGACATGCTGCCCCCCTTGGGGCTATGAGCACACTCTACCTCCTGGGCTCTGACCAATGGCACCTCTTTAGCAGACATCTGCAGAGCAGAGGTTCTACAATCTCCGGGTTGAGCCGGTTTTGTCCCGTGTGTTGTTAGATACGAACAGGTAAGTTTGCAGGACAACTGGCCGAGTGTACCACTTGCGAATAGCGCCTTCCCCCTCCTGGAGGCAGAGACGTGCGCTTTTACCCTCCAGCCATGTTCACGAAGACGTGGACCCTGGATGTCCTTCCTCCTCAGCCCTGTGGCAGGTGAGTTGGCAGAGAAACTCTATGCCAGCCCAGCGCGTGTGCTAATAGGTAGGTGCTCCACATGTGCTGGTTGCCTGTATGTAACCCCGTGTGATGTATCTTCCACAAGACAGTTTCCCCGTTGGTAAACCCACGTCTTCCTTGGGCAGAGTTCCCTCTGCCACTGGTCACCGTGTTGTAGAGCTCCTCCCCTCTGCGTAGAAACTACCACGAGGACATCTCCATGTGCAACACTGCCAACAAGCTCGGTAAGACAATGTGACGTATTTCCACACAATTACCTCCCCTTCGGGTAGGGTGTGTTGTCCGCGGTGCCTTCCCCATGGGAAGGGACACCTCCCCGATGCGGACACTTATGGCCCCCCTCTTTTTAGGGGAGAAAAAAAATAGAAGAGGCCACGGCTGGGCAGCCTGTCCCCATTTTTTGGGGCAGTCAACTTGTCCCTGGGGTGCGGGGGACCGTACGACGCTCGTAGGTGTGTTGGGGGAGGTTACGTGATGGCCGGGTGCACTGGCTATGAGGCATGCAACAGCTTGCCCATCTCGCACCACCAGTCCACATAACACAGTTCAGCTAGTTGTGGCGTTTCGTATAGGGACCCCTAGTGTCACTACATTGACACAACGTTGAGTGAGTGACAGATAGGGAATATCTTGGTTACTTTTGTAACCTCCATTCCCTGATAGAGGGAACGAGACGTTGTGTCCCTCCTGCCACAACATTGAACTACCTGCTGAAATGGCTGGGACCTTGTCTCGGCTCCTCAGCACAAAACCTGAATGAGTGGTTGTGAGCCAGCTCCTTTTATACCCGTATGTCCAGGGGAGTGGCATGCAAATTCAACTCGCCAATTCACATGGGCCTTTTCTCAAAGATCAGAGGTATCTGCAGCTCCCAAGAGTGACCCCTAATGTCACTGCATCGACACAACTTCTCGTTCCCTCCATCAGGGAACAGAGGTTATAAAAGTAACCAAGACGTTAACAGTATTTATTAATCTTCATTGATGTTAGTTAATAAAAATACAAATGTTCATTGTTAGTGCATGTTAGCTCATATGCTTTAGCTAATGTTAAAAATTCAAACTTTTGATTTAAAAAATATATATATATATATATATATATATTAGTATTGACAAAATGTTGTATTAGATGCTGATTCTTGAGATAAGGGGCAAAACATTTTAAATCTTTGTTTTTATATTTTTAATAGTAAATTAATTGATGTGTACATATACAGTATATAGACAAAGGTCTTAGCTAACTAACCATGTATGGGAACTGTTTTTTATAAATAAAGTACATTTTCAGAAAAATAGTTTATTTATTCACTTCATAACTTACATCTAACTGTAATTTGTGTCAGCTCCATCAGACACACTAAAAAGCATGCTATTGTGGCATAAGAGGGTACAAGGAATTCCCACTCCAAGGTTAAACTAACGACAATGCCACCCAAGGACTTCCGCCCTGGGAATTCTCAAGCGAAGGCCAATAATAAGGCCACACAAGTCCCAGTCCCATTAACAGGGCAGGAGACACAGGTGTAGAAAATAATGGTTTCTTTATTACACAAGAGTCTAAAACATTTATTGCCCTATGCAAGGGGCATAACACACAAGCAGTAAATAGTAAAAACGTGATGCAACACTGAGACAATAAATTATTAAAATGTCCAGGAATCACAACATCTTCAGTATCGGGTTGACAGAAAAACAAGAAAAGAAAAAGAAAAACACAATTACGAGACTGAGGCTTGCCAGCAGGGAGTAGGCTGAATGAAAGTGTTATCAACAACCAAAACTTAAAACAAAACCCCCCTCACACACGTGCACGCACACCAAATCATTGGTGATTCACAGCACAGCACAAAAGGGAAAATGAAACACCGCCACCAGCAGTCCAACCCCCTGCTCTTCAGGCCTCAGCTCCTGTAACAAATCAAAACACAGACACGAAAATGAATAAACGTTCCCCACACAATTAACAAATAAAATAAGTCCTAAAGAAATTATTAAACAAAAATAACATACAGAATGCAATATTGCTCGATGAGCATTACAGACATACATAAACACAAAATTGGCAAAAGATCAAAATCACTTAAACACTAATTCAAACCGCATGTGCTGAAACCGCAACTTAGCTCAGAGGACCAAACAGGATACTGTGACTTCCAACAAGTCCAAAGCAGGTCACCAAGCTGGCATTTAGTTCACACACTGGCCGCAATAACTAAAAGACCAGAAATCATTAAGCGTACAGAGAAACACTGGCCTTAGACAGCAAGCGGCAGCTCCATTTGCAGCCAAAAAGTGTTCCAAATTAAACCAAGTCAACAAAACAATGCAAAATGAAACAAAGTAAAGTAAAACAGCAGCGTCTTAAAGACACCGAGTTCCCCGCAACCCTAGCAATGGGACCCTCTTTGAAAACACACTCAGATCGCCTAGAACACACATATTTACGATTATAATAAATATTAATTCTAGAACAATCATATGAGAAGGGCTACATACCAGGAGCGCGAGGAAATATCAAACACAGATCAACACCGAACAAATCAGAAATACGCACTGTAGATGGAAAGCAAACATACCATTTGTCATATATAAACCTACCCCCCAGGAAGGGGAGAGTGAGCACATTAATGTGGAATCAAAATGATCTTCCAAGCTGTGGATGGGCAACGATCAAACCCGGCAATGGCCAGAAAACAAAGGCTCTCCAAACCCCACAACAAATCAAGCATGTTAACGATAGTCAACACACAAAACACATGCGTTCATTAGCCACGTAACTGATCTCACAATCAGTCACCTCTCTGACAATGACGTGTAACACCGGAAAAAGGGCGGTTACTCAATGACAATTCCTCGTGGAAGAACGCGATCTATATATATACTCTTTCCCCAACACTAATAAGCCATTGTGAGATCAAACAATGCTGTCCAACTGATTAATCATCAGGAAGGGGAGGTGGAGTTACCACTTACCCTGCCACACTAATTTAATTTGATCCATCCAAAGAGTGTAAAGTCTTTAATTGTCTAACAATGATTTTCAGTAAAGGAGTTGAAAAAATACATTCTATATATATATATATATATATATATATATATATATATATATATATATTATTTATTTTTAGGTTTTTACACTATTCTGAAAAGTTGAATTGAATATTTTTCCATCTTAACCATGTGTTGTACACTGGAGCCATTTTATTTTGTTTTTCTCTCAGTTGAAGCTGCCTCTATAATCTAAACTAAAATTCCCAAATTTATACCACAATTCTTAACAGAATTTAATCACAATAAGATGATGTTGTTGATATGTTGAAGCTCTGAATGTAGAGACTCCATTTTTTTTGTTTAGAATATTATATATATATATATAACTTACCAGACCAAGTGACCTACTGTTGCATCCACCATGAGTGGGAAGTGGGAAAGGGATCCTCAGAGTTATAGCTGACCATGACATTGTCCGATTTATTCAGGATTATAAAAATATCTGACAGAGTTGATGCAAAGTGAGGACACAACATTGATAGGCATTGTTGGTTTTTTTTTTATGGAAAAAATAATGTAAAGTTTACTTACTTATGTACTGTTTGATATTTTACAGATGCATTCTTTTCATTTGATATTTATGAATTTATTGCATTTTTAAACACTTTGTTTGGCAGTTTAACATTGTGACCTCTTGCTGAGGACAGGTCAAGTTACATGTGCTTCCAGTGTCAAGGATAAGAGGCAGGACCCAAATGCAAATAAAAAACAGGGAATTTATTAAATACAAAAAATAAATGGAAAAATCTTAAACTCCCACAAGGGGGAAAAAACAATATACAAACTACCCCGGGGGCCTGGGTAGCTCAGCCAGTATTGACGCTGACTACCACCACTGGAGCCTCTTCTTCCTGAGATGGCTGAGGAAGTTTGGAATGAACCGCCACATCCTCACACGGTTCTACACCTGCACTGTGGAGAGCATCCTGACTGGCTGTATCTCCGCCTGGTACAGCAATAGCACCGCCCACAACCGCAAAGCACTGCAAAGGGTGGTGCGAACTGCCAAACACATCATCGGAGGTGAGCTTCCCTCCCTCCAGGAAATATACACAAGGCGGTGTGTGAAAAAAGCTCGGAGGATCATCAGAGACTCCAGCCACCCGAGCCATGGGCTGTTCTCACTGCTACCATCAGGTAGGCGGTATCGCAGCATCTGGACCCGCACCAGCCGACTCCATGATAGCTTCTTCCCCCAAGCAATCAGACTTCTGAACTCTTGATCTCTCATGATCAAAATACATCAGCACTGCACTTTATTACCATTACTCTTATATCTCAAACCGGACTGTCATAAATTATATTATTATTATTATATTATGTCTCTCTTAACAACTGACTATCAACCGACAGCCTGAATGTCAATACAGTACAATACTGTACATTATATATATATATATACTTTTTTTTTATTTTATTTTTTTTATTATTTTTTTTTATATATATTTTAAATTTTAATTTTTATTGAATAATGTGTATCTATATAGTAAAAAAAAAAAAAAAAAAAAACAGCGTATTGTATACTGTACAGTGTATGTTATTATTTGTATATTGTTGAGTGTAATTATGTGTATAACAGATGTTTAAATTGTGTTGTGTTAATTTGATGTTACTGTAAATTGGTATATGTCTCATCACTGTCCCGACTGCTATGTTGATTGGAACTGCACCCAAGAATTTCACACACCATTGCACTTGTGTATATGGCTGTGTGACAATAAAGTGATTTGATTTGATTTGATTGAGTCGCGAGTTTGAATCCAGGGCGTGCTGAGTGACTCCAGCCAGGTCTCCTAAGCAACCAAATTGACCCAGTTGCTAGGGAGGGTAGAGTCACATGGGGTAACCTCCTTGTGGTCGCGATTAGTGGTTCTCGCTCTCAATGGGGCGCGTGGTAAGTTGTGCATGAATCGCGGAGGGTAGCATGAGCCTCCACATGCGGAGTCTCCACGGTGTCATGCATAACGAGCCACGTGATAAGATGCACGGATTGACAGATTCAGAAGTGGAGGCAACTGAGACTTGTCCTCCGCCACCCGGATTGAGGTGAGCAACCATGCCACCACAAGGACCTACTAAGTAGTGGGAATTGGGCATTCCAAATTGGGAGAAAATAAATAAAATAATAATAATAATAATAATAAAAATAAATAAATATATATATATATATATATATATATATATATATATACATATATATATATACACAAACTACACCGAAGGGGAGAAAACAAAGGAAATATAATCCAGGGCTGGGGCAGAGGATAACGGGGAATCAGGACCGACAGGACTGAACTGAGGCTGGAAGCAAGACTGACTGGAAAAAAGATGAACTGGCACTGGAGAGCACACACGAGGAGACTAAAATAGGGAGAGAAATCAAATGGGTTAACAAGACAGGGCTTGTGTGACTAATAAACTAATAATGGGCAAACAAGGAGGCGGGGTATGAAGTAAAACAGAGAGACACGCGGCGATACAGAAACAAAACAAAGCCGTGCTCTCACAAGACAACAAATGCTACGTGATGCACGCAACAGGCGACAAAAACAAGACAGGACACCTGTGCGAGAGTTTGGCCACACACACACACCCGACACCTTAGACCGAAGCGACCTGGGCGTGCAATGCAATGCAAGCATGATGTGAGGCGCACCCGTGTTCGCGAGAGCCATACAAACTATTGATGCGAGTGCATGCTGCCAAGATGACATAAACGCAATGCACCCGCATCAATAACAGACAGACATGGAGCATGATCCTGACACAGACCGAAACCGAACCAGACAGGAAGTCAGGATCCAGACACAGTGCTTCCGACATGAAACGAGACAGACCGAAGAGCGCACGGCAGGGAATACAACCAAAACCGTGCACTCACACAAAGACAGACAACAAAACACAAGACGGACATGGGACGATAATGCCACGGTCATGTCAGACCAAAACCCAGACTGACAGAGTGACAGGACCGTGACATCCAAGTATAGAGCATGCATTTTTTTTATTTTTTTTTTATTATTCCAATGAAATTATTTTAAAATATAAATAATGAATGACCCGAGTATACACATTTCCATTAGATTTAACTTTTTCAGTATTTTTATTGTAATGAATTTCTTGATATTTAACATAAGAGGACATGTATGTAGGACGTGTTGCCCCTTATCTCAAATATCAGTGTAGCATATGTTGATATTAACATTAACCAAGACTAATAAATGCTGCAAAAGTCTTGTTCATTGTTAGTTAAGTGTTACTTTCAAGTCTTCTTTAACCATGCAATAGCCTTGTGTAACGAACAGACCTGAAATTTAAATTATTCACTGGAAACAGCAAAGTGAAGTGTGAAAGAAGTATTTCCATATTTTTATAAAATGAAGAAAAAGGTAAAAGGAACTGTGTATTTTATATAAAAGAAAGAATTTAACTATTAAAAAAACTCAGAAAGACAAAAGCAAACAGCGGGAACTTCCAGGATTGATTCACTCTTGCAGTCAAACCACAGACTAACTTTTCAATATCATATTCTTTAATTAGAAAAAATAAATAAATAAATAAATAAATAAATAAATCACCTCACAGTATGAGGTTTATACAATAAATTATTGAACATAACACAAAGAATACTCACTGCCTCTACTACATATTGCAATCTTAATATACTGGATTTGCTTATTCATGAGTGTGAACCATGATAATGCTTTGTCACTAAATGAGTCTGCCTTTTCACGGATAGATTTTAGCTCCTGATTGATCACCTGATAAGAAAGCTCCTCTTTTCTGACCTTGTTGTAATTTCCATGTTGTCTTTGGGTTGTTTTGCCATTTTGTATGGGATATATGCCAAAAACATCCAATAGCTCAATCTCTGGCATGGTTTAGCCTCTGCAAAGAGGAGAACATGCTATTTTACTCACTTAAATGGAGCTAATTTGGGGCTGGGTCTTTTGATGGGAATTATTATTATTATGATTTACCCCAAATACTATCCTTTCACTTATTGCACAGTTATTGAAAAGCTTTTCATTTAATCACCTTGAACAAAACTATAAATGACAAGTAAGCATTTTGTCTAAAAATACATTTGATAATTTCGGGGATTATCATTAGCTAAACACATTTGCTGCATTTTAAAAGTTATAGAGTGTTAGATCAAATAACTGTAAAATCAAACAGATGTTTTGGAAAGTGCTGTGGTTGTTTCAGTTGCACCATAATAGTGATGTTATTTTCAGAATGGACCACTGCAAAACTCCTAATGACTATTATCTTCACAATTTAAACAAAAATGGGGATGATCTTAAAATGTGTTTGAGTAACAAGGGTCCAAATTTCACTCAACTCTCCAGTATTCTCCAATCTTTCCCCAACCTAATTGGCGATTAGAATGTTTCAGTTACATCTACAATGTGAAAGACAACAGTAATGTAGTTATGAACTCTGAATTTCACATCAACATAAGCTTTTGTAATTGTATGTTAGCACAGAGCTCTATGCTAAAATTAATTACACTTACATTTGTACTCCTGCTCTTCCAAGACACTTTATTAGCAAAGGAAATGCATACGGTGTTAGTGATAACTAGCTGAACAAACAGGCTACACTGTAAGGTGTCAAATACATTTCAAGTTGTATAATTACATGCCAAATTCCAGTAAGAATGCTTTCAAACAGGAATTTCAAACTTTCTTCAGAATAGCATGTAATCATACTACTCTTACTATTGTTGCAGTATTTAGTATGCACACTGAGTGTTAATTTTCCAAATGTATCGAGTAACAGGATGAATTACACTAGGCAAAATGTGCAGTAGACATAAGATTACAGAATACCCACAATGCAAATACGATCAACTTTCCATTTCCATCGTGATAAATGAACCAAGATTAATTAAAGAAACCATTTTTAATATATTTCTTTATTTTCTTATTATTTGATTGGACTGCCAAAAGTTTATTTTATTTGTTTAACAAAAGTTGAAATACAAATTCAAAACCACCATTTGTATCATTTTCCAGGATGATAAATGAGTATCACTTAGACAGATGTCACTTACAACGTTGATCACGGAATGATGTCTGCTGTTTGACTTACTATTAAAAAAAAGAATACCAGGAAGTAAACAGTATATACTATGCAGTATTCAATAGTAGTAAGCTAGTATTCCATTCCAAACATATCCATCAAACCAAAAGGGCTGCATGATTATACAGTATCAGGAACTTGTCAAGAACTAATTAGAATACTTAAATGGTTACAATGCATGCTTGTAGCCTACTGATTCTCTGGGCACAAGTGTTGGAAATACAGTGTATATATGATTTACAAATCACTGCATTGGGGATATAAGAAATACAATTAAAAAATAAATACAAATAAAATAAAAGTTGAATAGAAAATAAAGTATATATAGAATACACAAGACTAATATATATATATACACACACACACACACACACACACATTGTTACACTGTGCAAATACAAACCTGTTATATACAGTGCAAGGGAATGTAATGGCAGAAGAGGTAGGATGTGTTGGATAAATATAAAAGGACTAAACTGTGAATTGCACATAATTATTGCTCAATGGGGCAGTTTTAACTGTTCATGAGATGGATAGCCTGAGGGAAAAAACTGTGCCTGTGCCTGACAGTTCTAGTGCTCAGAGCTCTGAAGAGTCGGCCAGAATGCAACAGTTCAAAAAGTTAGTGGGCTGGGTGAGTGGGGTCCAGAGTGATTTTTTTCAGCCTTTTTCCTCACTCTGGAAGTGTACAGTCCTTGAAGGGAGGGCAGGGGGCAACCAATAATCCTCTCAGCTGTCCAAACTGTCCTTTGTAGTCTTCTGATATCCAATTTTGTATCTGAACCAAACCAAACAGTTATTGAAGTGCAGAGGACATACTCAATGACTGCTGAGTAAAACTGTATCAGCAGTGCCAACTGTATTCAACTGGCGAAGGAATTACAACCTCTGCTGGGCCTTTTTCACAATGGAGTCAATGTGGGTCTCCCACTTCAGGTCCTGTGAGATGGTAGTGCCCAGGAACCTGAATGACTCCACTGCTGCCACAATGCTGTTTAGAATGGGGGGGGGGGGTCAGTGTTGAGGTGTTCCTCCTAAAGTCCATAATCATCTCCACCGTTTTGAGCGTGTTCAGCTCCAGGTTGTTTTGACTGCACCAGGCAGCCAACTGTTCAACCTCCCTTCTGTATGCAGACTCATCGTCATCGATGACAGTGGTGTCATCTGCAAACCTCAGGAGCTTGACAGAGGGGTCTTTGGCAATGCAGTCATTTGTGTACAGTAGTGGGGAGAGCACACATCCCTGGGGGGGGGGGGGGGGCACCTGTGCTGATTGTACAGGTGCTGGAAGTGAATTTCCCCTATCTCACTAGCTGCTGCCTGTCTGTCAGGAAGCTGATAATCCACTGACAGATAGATGTGGGAACAGAGAGCTGCTATAGTTTTGTCTGGAGTATAGCTGGGATGATGGTGGGGGGCACATATGCTGATTGTATAGGTGCTGGAAGTGAATTTCCCCTATCTCACTAGCTGCTGCCTATCCACCGACAGATAGACGTGGGAACAGAGAGCTGGTATAGTTTTGTCTGGAGTATAGCTGGGATGATGGTGTTGAAAGCCGAACTGAAGTCCACAAAAAGGATCCTTGCATATGTCCCTTGTCTGTCCAGATGTTGCAGGATATGATGCAATCCCATGTTGACTGCATCCTCCACAGACCTGTTTCCTCTATAAGTAAATTTTAGGGGATCTAGAAAGGGTCCAGTCTAGAAATGTCCTTCAGGTGGGCCAACACCAGTCTCTCAAATGATTTCATGACCACAGACATCAGGGTGATGGGTCTGTAGTCATTAAGTCCTGTGATTTTTGGTTTCTTTGGGATAGGAATGATGATTGAGCATTTAAAGCAGCGTGGGACTTCACACTGCTCCAGTGATCTATTGAAGATCTGTGTGAAGATGGGAGCCAGCTGGTCAGCACAGGATCTAAGACAAGCGGGTGAAACACCATCTGGGCCCTGTGCTTTCCTTGTCTTTTGTTTTCGGAAGACAGCACACCTCTTCTTCACAGATCTGAAGTGCAGGTTGAGTAGCAGGAGGGGGGTTGCAGGAGGTGTTGGTGTTGATGTTTGTATTTGGGCAGTTCACGTGTGAGGTTTGCTTTGTTAAAATCTCCAAGAATAATAATAACTGAGTCCAGATATTGTTGTTCCGTGTCTGTGATTTGATCAGCCAGCTGTTGCAGCACGGCACTCACACACGCGTGTGGCGGGATATAAACACTGACCAGAATAAATGAGGAAAACTCCTGTGGTGAACAGAAAGGCTTACAGTTAATAAAGAGCGCTTCCAAATTAGGACAGCACATCTTCTTAACGTTGTTACATCTGTACACCAGCCTTCATTGATGTAAAAGCATGTTTCACCGCCTCTCGTTTTCCCTGTTAAATCCACGATACGATCCGCTCTGAATAGCTGGAAGCCCTGCAGATGTAATGTGATGTCCATAATGGCTTCACTCAGCCAGGTTTCTGTGAAGCACAATGCAGCAGAGTTTGAAAAGTCCTTGTTTGTACGGGTGAGATGTAGTTTGTCCGTTTTGTTAGGAAGAGAGTGGAGGTTCGCTAGATGAATACTTGGCAGGGCTGTTCGAAAACCGTGCCGACGGAGCTTGACCAGTACCAGCTCCTCTCCCTCGCCTGCATCTCATGAACAACACAGCTGCGCCTCCAACTAAAATATCCAGCAAAGCCTCCAAATAGTCAAAACCCGGGAGAAGATTGTCTGGTGTATGCTGCCAAATGTTCAGCAGTTTGTCCCTGGTAAAACTGATTGAAAAAATATTACTAAACACAGGACAAACAAACAAAAACAACAAAAGAATTGGAGTAAGACTTCACATTGAGTAAGGGTGAGGATCTAATCCACAGTTTAATACTTAAAAATGCTTATCTCAGGTTTTATAGCCATGTTGATCTTCAAACCCAGATGTAAGCAATTCAGCATTTCAGCTGATGCGTTTGTAGCAATCACTTCGTATATTTGGTAGCTATCACTTTGTATATATTCATTTGGGAGGGGACATGCAAGAAACTGTGAGTCGAGGTCCATTAATCTGTGCCATCTGTCTTGCATGCCATCTGAGTATTTGCATTTCACAGTATCTGCCTGTCCTCCAAGTGTGGATGTGCATTTTTTTGTGTTTGCGTTTATGTCTATGTGTTTGTGAGCGAGTGTGTGGGTGAGTAAAATTATGGAGATTGACGTGACCACCGCTTGACATCAAACGAGTGAATAAATCATGTTTGAAGTTTTCAATAACGCATTTACTAAATTATCCAAAAGAATGACTCTTCTCAAGTGATTTACAATTTACTCTGCTCATTAAGTCTCAGAGCTTCAAATTTAGTATTGTTAAGAGAGGTTAAACTGCTGTGCTCTAAAAGGTAAACATGTAAATTGCATCTTAGCACTACATTGAGAGTATTTATTCACCATTTCCATCTGCCCATTCTGTCTTTTACTCCTAGAAATGTTACTACTAATCATACAGTAATACAAGGGGGTGTAGGATAGATCTCATCACCTGAAAAATGGGGTGGTTGAACAAAGTAAGTGGGTGCTAGCCATATTAGGGGACATTTTTAAGCGGCTGGCTACAGTTTTTTACTTCACACCAAGACCAAGCAAAACTAAGCTCCTAAAATATAATGATTACCTCCCAGAATGTTTGCGGGTGGGGGTGAGGGTCGGGGGGTGGATGTCTGCACCCCTTAGTAAAGCACAAAAAGAGCACACACACATTTTCTACTATACAGTTTATAAAAGCAACTTCCTCACACTGTGTAACTTCTGCCAAAGGCGGTTAGAATGCTACATTATAATGAACTACATACATTTGCCTTTATTTTTCATTTTTGACATTGTGATATTGGGTGTAAAACTCTGAGCGGTAGCTTGCAATCGCTGACGTGGGTGTCTAACACAATAAAGTAAGTAATTAGTTGCCCGTGAGCTTTAGATAAGAAGAAAAAAAAGCACGTCTTTGATGTTGATTATGCTTTATCTCAGCATAAAAGTGACATAATTAAACGGTGCTTGTTCTCAGACAAGAAAAGAAAAAATCTACAGTCTCACGTACAATCTCGCCCCTACTTTCAGATAGTTAAATGGCAACTTCTGATATGCTAGGCAATCAATTTCTCTAACGGCCTTATCAGTCACACATGTGCAACTGTGCTTGTTTTGCGGACACAACGCTGGGGGTTGACGTGCCATGCATGCTCACTGTCAGGTTGTGGCAAAGTTGTGTTTTTCTCACTCACAGGCAGAGAATAAAACACAAATCAAAGGCATGGAATGAGTATGATATGATGACTGACAAACTAAATGAAAATCTGCAGCGTACACAGAAACATGATAATTACACATCACCATGTGAAGAGGGGAGGGGGTGATTGACTGACTGCATGAATGTTGAGAAAAACAAACATGGAAAAAAGGGGAAAATGAAGAGATCTATGTTTTCATAAAACAAACAATGGGTTACTGGAAAAGTAGATAACTTCAGAATGGCAATATAGAATAAAACAAATGATGGGTTTAAACTAAGATTTTGAACCCCATTGTAAATTTTTTAATATATGTATATTCAAATATATTTTTAGAATATTGTTACAAATTTACCAGCGGTTGGTCTCACAGGGAAGGAGCTTCATACTGATGTGGACGACTGGCTTAAGCTGTCCTTGTTCCTCTAGAAGCAGTACTGCACCAATGCCCTGCTGCGAAGCACCAGTCTGTACTGTAAATAATTTGTTAAAGTCAGGACTCTGGAGAACTGGCTCCTGACATAAAGCATTCTTTAATCTTGGAAGGCTTTTTCACAGTCCTCTGTCCAGTTTACCTTGTTAGGCTGGCTCTTTTTAGTCAAGATTGTGAAAGCTACTGCCCGGGCTGAGAAATTGGGAATAAACTTCCGATACCAGCCAACAAGTCCCAGGAAAGATCTGACCTGCTTTTTAGTAACAGGCCGCTCTGCACCTTTGATGGCCTCCAACTTCCCAACCTGTGGTTGGATCACCCCGTGACCCAACACAAATCCAAGATATTGGATTTCTGACTTGGTGAGGGCACACTTGTCAGGATGGACGGTCAGTCCTGCAGTTTTAATTTGAGTCAACATCTCATTAAGATGCTGAAGGTGCTCTTGCAAGCTCTGGCTGAAGATAATGATGTTGTCCAGGTAAGTGCAGCGTACTCCTCTGTATCGTGGAGGATTTGATCCATCATCCTCTGAAATGTTGCAGGGGTCCCATGGAGCCCAAATGGAAGGACGCAGAACTGAAAATGGCCGAAAGGGGTTCTGAAGGCGGTATACTCCTTGCATTCTGGTTTCAGTGGCACCTGCCAGTATCCCTTACAGAGATCCAGCGTGCTGAGGTACTTCACCCTTCCAAGCCTCTCCACCAGTTCATCCACTCGTGGCATAGGATAAGGATCAAATTTGCTGACACTGTTCAACTTATGGAAGTCCAAGCAGAACCTTAAGGTACCATCCTTTTTTGGCACCAGCACTATGGGGTTGCTACACTCACTCCTAAATGGCTCGATCACTCCCAGTTGTTGCATGGTTTCCAATTCCTCTTTCATGACAGGTAGTAGTCTCTCTGGCACTCGATACACTGGCTGGCGGATGGGTTTTGGATCTTTGAGGATGATGGAGTGGTTGACCAGTTCTGTTCTGCCAGGTGTATCAATGAAGAGCTGATCAGGTAAGAATTGTAGCAGCTGCTGTCTCTGCTCCTCAGCTAGGTGCTCTAAATTCAGTTTACTGTCACTCAGACATGTGGGTATGTACTGCTCCTCTACTTCTTCCTCTCCCTCCATGGCTCTCACCAGCATGGCAACATCGGTGCCCTTGTCTGGTTCCACTGAAGGTACACGTGCATGCCATTTCTTCAGCATGTTAACGTGGAATGTCTGTAGAGGTTGGTTTCGAGAGGGAATTTCGATCTCGTAAGTCACTGGACCTACTTTTCTTTTCACTTGTTATGGGCCTTGCCACTTCGCTAACAGTTTATTCTCTGATGTTGACAGTAGTAACAGGGCCTCTTCACCGGGCTCGAAGCTTCATGCTCTAGCTGCTTTATCATACCACTGCTTCTGTTGTGTTT